>NC_134486.1:378664338-378731838 GCF_040206685.1 Ascaphus truei | reverse complement strand
ATTGGAGATAAACCGACAACATGATAGCTAGTACAAATGGCCAATTCATGTCATATCATAACATAAATATACTGTATTACTATATTACGGTATAATAAATGTGATATTGTACAGCTTACCCCAATACCAGGTAGCTTTAGAATCATGTTAAAAAAATACAATCATTACAGCAGAGATATCTGGTGTGGATAGTGGGAATGTATTAATGGTATTTTTAGTAGGCAAAGCAACATGCAAAATAAGGACAGGAGATAGGAGCAGTGGCACATACAACTACTGGATCCACAGAGAGGCACGGAGGAAACACGTTATGTATGCAAAGTTACCTATCTCTCCCCCACTCTCCCTCTCTTCCTTCTCCCCTCTCTCTCTCTCTCTCTCTCTGTGTCCCTCTCTCTATATATACATGTGTCTGTGTGTTGTGTGTCGTTTGCCTCATTACATTAAATTACTTCTCTCTTATAAATACGTTTTAAAAAGAAGAGCACCCCTCTCTTGTTTTCAGGTAGCCTTAAATGCAGACCTGTGCAGACATCAGCAATGTAGTTGTATCAAAGATCACAGAGTGCAGCATAAAAAAAAATAAGTCGAGAAAATGCTCCAGAAGTCAAGCAATCTAGCAACGCTGTCTGTTAAAGTCCTGAATCTTGATATATATTCTTTAGTCATCTCCTGGTTTGAAAAGACGTAAAAATTCCTGCATGACCGAGATAAGGAAAACGCTTTGAAGAGGTCATCTGGTTTCATTTTAAGTTGAAACTAGAAGAGATTGGACAGACTTCACAAGCATTAATATAGCCCCACAGCCCATCACAAATACCTATCTGAGCCTCTAGACACCATCCATTGCATTATCATATGTAATCTGTGTTTTATTTATTTTTCTCAATTATGATTGTCAGGACAGAAACCTAGCCTGGAGAACACAGTTTAAATGACTGAAATAATGTATTGGCTTAATACCACAATAAATCATAAATATCATCTTCTACTTGTAAATAGATAGCTACAGCCAATCAAAGAAGCCATAAAATGTTTGTTTGCTATAAAATAAAATTAAAGTACAGGTAATAAATACATTTAAAAAAATGTAACATTCTCCTTGGCTTGCAGCATATAAACCAGTAATGGAGCCTGTGTTTAGAACACGTTTGTATTGCAATTATTATATCTGCTTTAATCATACGTTTTAGGCTTAAATATTTGGGTAAAGTGGTCATTTGTATTTTATCTTTTGTACCTGGAGACTCCTGAAATTGTCTTCATATAACTGTTCACTGATCATACAACGGATAATACATTTAAAGAAACAGACATGCCCACTTTTCACAACCAGACAGGAAACATTAAAACTAAAAAAAAAAACCCACTAATCTCACGGTTCATTTCCTATGTCCTGAATGAACGATCCTCGTACTTTAAACTAAATTATTACAACAACAAAATGCTCAGCTGTATTCCCTGGAAGCAAGTAAATACAAACACGTATATACTGTATGTTAGTCATCAAAGTTTCTCGGTTGCAAAACCAGCACAAATTGAGGCACTCTAGAAAATGTTATTCTTAAAAAGAATCTGGCTTTTTTTTAAACACCAGTATTTTCAGCCTGATTATTTTTTTTTAGAAATACCCCCCCCCCCCCCCCCCTGAAGTTCTAAAGAAAAAATATTTTTACAGTAGGTATTTCAAATAATTAGTTAGGCAGATTACAACTACATTAACATATAAAAGTGGTTATATTACTTTTTTGTATGTGCAAAAACTATTGTTGCATTTGCCTTGATGTGCCTGTTGAGACGCAGAGCCTATGTGAAAAAGACTTATCTTCATTAGCAAAATAATTAATGTGTAATTACTATTTGACAGTGATGGTTTGGCAGTGAGACTTATTTTGCCAGTATCTTTAAATATTTGTCATCACGTCTAATTAACACGATACATACCTTATTTTATGGCAATTCACCTCTCTGGGGGTGTGAATATTGTATAGTCAATCAATCTAGCAACCCACTCAACATTTATAAAGATCTGAGGATTATCTAGTGCACTTATACTGATTCATCATTATTTTCGGTTTGTTGTGTGTGTATGTGTATACTGTGTGTGTGTGTGTGTGTGTGTGTGTGTGTGTGTGTGTGTGTGTGTGTGTGTGTGTGTGTGTGTGTGTGTGTGTGTGTATATATATATATATGATTTTTTTCCCCCTGTACTGTATGTCCATGTAACATTTTAAGATTTCCATGTGATAAAATAGTCGATTTGTTCCAAATAAATCCATGTTTCTTTTTATTGCTTACAAGAATAAGAGTCCTTTAACTATAAAGACAAAGCAGACTTAGGTTTTTAATGTTATCTCTCATATTTAAGGTGTTTTGTTGAACTACAGTGTCCTGAGTATAGCTGATACCAAGACACAACACTTAATAAGGTATTTGACCTATGTTGTAAAGCTATCACTATCTTATCAAATCCATAAACACCAATAGCTGGCTGACGTTTTACTGTAGATTTTGTGACTTAATTTACTACGTGAAAACCAGCTGCCTTTTCAGCATTTTGTAAATGGTAATAATTGTAGTAAACGTCTGATAGAACCCAGATGAGAATTCAAACAAATAACAAACTTAGATGTTTTCTGATACTATATATAGCAAGTCATATAACTAAGTAGCCTAATAGGAGGGTTAGTGCTGTCTTCTTAAAAGAGAATATACCCTTCCATGTGTTGTCTATGTGATATGGAAAGGGTCATGTTCTGCCAATGGACTGAGTGAGATCAGCTTGAAAAAGGTAGCTGGGCACCGTTCTGCCTCAGGTCTACAGACTTGTTGAGAAGGTTATCTGCAGGGGGAGACCATGCTGGTGGGGGGAGAGCATGCTGGTGGGGGGAGAGCATACTGGTGGGGGGAGAGCATGCTGGTGGTGGGAGACCATGCTGGTGGGGGGAGAGCATGCTGGTGGGAATTATGTGAGCACTCTAGCTCTCCATGGTTACAAAGTGAGGCTTAGCAGGCATTTTACCAAAATGCTCAACTATTGCAATAGAAAACCAACAGGAGGCGCATCAGGTCATCTCAATTCCGACTAGGGGGAAATGAACGATGCTTATCTAGGGGGATAGCAATATCCATGTCCAGAGCGTCATTCTTTCTTTAAGATGATTAACCAGACAATCTTATTGCCTCCACATGGCTGGGAAGATAGTCTTTGGAAATTAATGGTGTCAACTCTATCACTGAAATACAACTTTAAATTCACAAACCTTGTAATCCATAGGACCTCCCAGCCCCCCTGGCAATTCGAAGAAAACCATTCACTCTTAGCACTTTTTAATTTAATTTGACTCCACCATTCTCTCTATTGTGTTACCTTTGAGGAAATCAGCATATTAGCAAATGCACAATGATTTGGGTAAACATTTTCGCTGTTTGCAATACATTTATTAAATTATTCACCACCCCTTTAGCTATAACGAAGAAAACCTATATCTGATCTGTACCAGCATTGCCTGGGTTCATTTGTCTATCTACAGCACCTCAACCACCATAACGCTCTCCATTGGTATTAATGACCCATATTACTGAGACTCCATGCTCTTCCATTGGTTTAAATGTGAATCCTGAACTCATTCCCCAAAAACTAATCTGAAAGGCTAGAGCGAGTGCTGCTGAAGTTAATCCACAAGCAATACAGTATAGCCATGCAACTTCTGCAGAAGAAACTCCAATGAAGATATTGTATGTAAGTATTGTATGTCTTCAAGTTGAAAAGCCACAGTCCAAGTACACAAATGACATGTTTTCTTGTGAAAATCTTTGACTGTGAATGAAAGATTGACTGTGATGAAGAGAGATGTGCAGGTGTAAGGTGTAAGTGTGTCTGTCTCTGTTGTGTAAAACCATTGGCTCCTTGGCTATTGCCTCAATGATGGACTTTCTAAACTAATAGCAACAATGTAGGATAATAGCCTGCTGTCATTAAGTACAGTATATCAGCACTTCTTCTTGGGCATTTAGGAGACATTCCCACCACACTCTAAAGACTTTAAAGCAGCAATACTACTTTACAATTTATTTTAACTATTTGTATATGTAAAGCATTTGACAATGTATAATTGTACATTCTTACCTAAGTTGGCAATGGTTTGGTGCTCCTGTTATAAATCGGTCAAAATCCTGATTGTGTGCCTAACATAATGGCTGCTTGATTCAGTGTAACTCAGCAGCTACAATGTATACTTATATTACTAAGGTAACATTATTTATTGTTACCTTTTATTACTCAAATGGCTGGAAACATTTGCAGCAAATTATCCCAAAACAGGAAAGTGTTGCAAAAATCTTGCACTGCTTTATAGGTGGGTTAAGACCTCCTATAGAAATCAAAGGATGCTTTAAAACTCATTAAAATGTAATTAAGAGTTGAATATATATATATATATATTATATATTTATATATATATATATATATATATATATATATATATATATATATATATTTATATATATATATATATAATTATATATATATATAATTATATATATATATGTATATATATATATATATATATATATATATATATATATATATATATATATATATAACATTCGCTAATATCTGATACTACAGAGCTGATTTATTTAAAAAAAATGAGAAATGTCAAAGATATCTAATACAAGGCAGGTCCAAAATGTATGACATAAACCGATGCTCACGTTTGCCTCAACTTTGTGTTTGGTGAGAACAGAAATATTTATATAAATCCATTTATTTTTTTTGCATTGCATTCTTAACACATTGACAATGTTATTTTGCAACGAAGGGAGGACTCTAATATTCACTGACGTTGGGAAAATGACATTGTATAGTGCTCCTGTGTCAGCCCCCAATATCTGCTGTTTGGGAGCTCCGGGCAGAGAAAGGTTTGCTGACACTCAACTGACCTGCAGGCTTGTCATGTGCCAGGCTGCTCAGCATATGCCCTAACTGTGATCACCTTACCTACCACGTATCTATCTTTGAGGATACAACGTAATATTGTAATATTTCTGTAACCATGCATGTTCATATCTGTTGTGCCTTCCAATGCGTTATAAAAATAGGTTAATATATTACCACTGTAAATAATAATAATACTACTAATAATAATTAATGCATTCATTGGAAGTTAGCCTTATTCAGAATCAATTGCTTTAGAGAAAACAGTGAAGCCTTCCCCAATGAGGTTATAAGTATTCATTAGAAACATATTATTTCTACATGTAACCCATTTGGGTCTCTGAGCCTGGACAAGTACACATATGTGGGTTTCCCAACTAACCTTACACGTAGGTGTCACTTCACCTGACACATCACACACCCACCTACACCCAACTCACCGTTTCCTTGGTCCACAAAGCTAGTGATGGTGTTGGCTGATGTCTTGTCCCGAGTTAGGTTTCTGTTGAGCTCCTTTTGCTCAGTGCCAGATAAACGTGTGTAGAGAGAGAGCATGTACTCGTGAGGTGCCACCGTGCCCTGTCTGGATGACCCCTTCCTGGGTAGCAAGTGGTTCTGGGAGTCCCTATGTAAAGTGCCCAGTGCCTGGGCAGTCAGCAGTGCCCTCCTCGTACCCCCTACCCGTTCCAGCCTGTGTGAGGAGGGGGGCAGCACTGCTGCAGCCTGTGGGCTCTGCCCAGCCCAGAGCCAGGCGCTCCACAGCCCCAGACACAGAGCCGCAGCCTTCCTTAGATCCATTTGATCAGTGCACTCTGCTAGGGAATGAGAGACTCGGAGGGGGTTTGATGGCTTTGGGAACTCCCCCCCGTTGCTTTGCTAAGATTGTGTGAATAACCTGGGAGTAATAAGAGTCAGACAGGCAGCCAGGTGATAGCGCCCTCTGGCGGACCATAACGCTGACTGCTGTCTACCTGCGGCTGGGGCTGCACATTGCTGGGCGCAGATACAAGTGCCTTTCTCAATTGCTGCACATGGAGTGTTTGCTGCTGCTCACTGAACTCACCGAGCTTCCTTCTGCACAAGGTTTAGTTACAAAGTGGGCAGCTTTAAATTAAATTACATATTTTGGCATTGTTTGCAAATTCTTCAACTTCCACTATAAATAACCAACTCTGGCCCCTGATACAGGTAGTCCTCGTTATCCAACGTTTCACTTTACAGCGAATGGCATATCCAACGCTTTACAATGCAACCCTAAAGGCCGTTTTTCGACGCCGGAATCCGTTATCCGACGCATGAATGCGTTATCCAACGCTCACCGCCACTGATTAACATGGGACTCACTTTACAACGGTTTCACTATCCAACGCTAACTCCAGAACGGATTCCGTTGGATAACCGAAGACTGTCTGCATGCGATTTTACATGACAAAAAAATACCATGTTCATTACTAATTTCACCTCTGATTATGTTTATTGTCAAAACTAACATTGCAAAACGTGTCTGCAATTGTTGCTTTCTTCAAAACATAGCCCCGGATCATTGCAAGTCACCAGCAGATCCTATTTGTTAACAGATTTGTTTTTATTGGTGATTTATTCTGAGTTGTCAATGTTTTTATTTCTCTGGTTAAAAAATTTGATTTTTGAAACGAAGATATGACTTGTGCATATCAATACAAAACATGATTGTGTAGTTGGATCTGGTTCTGGGAAAGGCAATTCTACAGTATAACAAAACATTACAAAATCAGAAATTCCATGATAACGATTAGAAATAGCATTAACTATATCAGTATATATTTCCAAAGGTATTGTATTCCAGTTACTTGCTCAAGAGCAGTTGAAGGCTGAATTGAACAATTGTTAGTGGCAGAGGGACATGATTTACTCTAGTTCCCAAGCAGTGGAAAAGTCCTAATTTAAATAGCTTTTTTTATTATTGTAAACAGGCAAAGGAGGTGCAGAGCTGGTTGCAGCATTGTATAAAACCTTTACAAATTCCACTTAACAAGTGTCTGAACAGTAAATGTGTTTAGTGGACAATAGTGGCTGTTCAAAAGTACAAAAGCCTATAGGTAATTAAACTGTAATGTATAATTTATTTCTCTCTTGTAACACAATATTGGTATTATCATTAGACACACACAGTAAAAACACTTAGTAGAGAATGATCCCAGATGCAGTTCTTGTAACTACTTTTGTTTGTAACCACTCGAGAAAACAAAGAAAAAAATACCAATCTATGGGTGTTAATGTTTTTCTTCTATTCTCTCTTCCCTTGCTACAAATCAGATGTTTCCTTGGGTCCTGATTGAAATAACAAGCTACAGTGTTTGTAAGGATGTCAGTGCAAGTGTTCTCTTCAGCTCCTTTCTGGTTCTGTCTGTTAAGATTCTTTAAGAAATGCAAAAACAAGCCACGAGTGATTTATTTTATTTGATGGAATGCAGAGGTTTTAGCCAAAACAAACATTCCTTTTAACCAATAATTTATTAGCATGTTTCATGCTAATTCACATTGGAAAGATGTTTGTGGGTTAAATATCACAGGTGTTTTACAGTGAAAACAAAAGCCAGTATTTGAGTCAATTAGACTTACATTGATTCTAAGTACAATACAAACCAATATTGATATTATACCAATAAGTCTCAATGTTTGGGTAACATGCATCAATGCATTAGCTTAACATATCAGTGTTAACTGTTCACTGTCTACAGTAAGTGAAAGAACCAGTTCAGCAATCACTACACAGTTCTCAGTGATATACTGTAATAGTATCTTTGCTCTGTAGTCTATAGTAAACTGACTCATGCAGCCACTAGCCTGACAGAAGCACATACATTAAACATAAACAGACCCTCAATATAATTGGTAAAGGTTCTTCTGTAGAATTCTCAGCGGTATTATTAAAGCATTGATGTTCTGCAACAATCAGTGTCTGGTGATGATTTATCAAGTTAAGCAGGTGCAAAGAGATGCCCAGTGTGTGTTCTGGGCTGTAGCATTTCTGATAGGTTTTTAAACTCATCTAGGGAATATTTATTACACATTGGCTTCTTTTGACATTCAGTACTAACATTAACCTCTCTTTGCTTCTGCTTTGCACAACATCTTCACTGCAAATAATGGATTATTCTCACAAATGCAACAGAAAGTATTCCCCCCTCTGGAAAAATGTCCTTCTTTATACCATTGCTTTTGTGGATAGATATACAAACTTAAAGGTTTATGGCAATTTTATTTATCTATTTTTTTTTTAAATTTGGTTTAATGAAAGTTATTAAAGTGTAAAGTGAGACTTGCTGACTGCACTTTGTACTTAAAAGTCAGAATCTGCTTTCTCTACCCAGTGCCCAGCAAATATAAAATGTATACATATTTATGTATTGGCATATGAAATATGAAATGATATATTTTATGAAACAAAACTATTAATATATAGTATACAAGATATGAGAAAGTAACAGAGCACTACCAGGGGTATCCAAAAAAGATAATTAGAAGGAAAGTGCGTTTTCCGAAAAAATGATTATTTATTGGTCATAATAGAAAAAAGAATCAAGGCGTTGCCCTACCAACGCGTTTCACGCTACACTAATGTATAGTACAATGTTTCCTCCCTGCCCACTCTCTCAGGGAAACAGCAGTACATTGGTAGAGGGAGTAGGTAACACCGGAAAGTGGGTGAAAGAAAAGATATGAGGTGGGAAAGTTAGAAGAAAGGACACAAGTGGAGAGAGAGGAGGTGGCATAGAGCAGAGGGAGAGAAAAGGGGACATGGGAGGGGGAGAGGAGGAAGTGGCCACAAGTTAAACAAATGAAGGAACATAATGAATAAGACAAAAAGAGGGATAGGAAAGAGAGAGGCTAAAAAGTAATGTCCCTTTGTCTCCTCGCCTATCACCCCACCCATATTTGCTGACGCTCCCCTGGAAAAAAAGAGTAACTTCTTATTGGTCAAAAACTGTGATAGACAATAAATATACTTGTTCAAGCTGATTCTCACCTGTTGAGATAATACTGTAGATTTAGAGATCTCTTACCTTACAAGAGCGTAAAAGTAGAGAATTTATACACAGGTGTACCAAGAGATAGGAGGGAATAAGGAGTAGGGCATCCAGGACACACAGCAGAAGCTCAGAGTGAGCCTAGCAACTTGTCAGGGTGTCAACAAATGGGAATAGAGTGACTGTGCTTCCTGATTTACTGTAATCTCTTCAGCATAAAAAAAAGACTGGTAACATCATGCAGTAAGATGCTGCAGTTGCAGGACCCTCCACCATACGAGTTATTTGGTGAATACGGTATTTGACAACTTGAATAGAGCACAAAGAGCATTAGACACAGCATAATTTAGTCAATCTGGGCCTCTGTGTCACTACTGGGGTTTTGGAGTCATTCAGCAGTAACTTTATATATGGAGCCAAATGTTCATGAAAAACAATGGGAATCCTCAACTAACATGTGTTGATTACTCTGACAGTATTAATTCCCATACTGGAACACATTGACACAATGTATATATAATATAAGTATGAATTCTCATATGCAAAACAAAAAAGAAAGCCTACCAGTAAACTTAGTACACATTTTTGTGAAGTGACACATAAACTTATCATAAGGCTTTCCCATCCAATCACTGCCATAAAGTCCTTGATCCCACACTGCATCAAAAAAGAAGGAAGAGTCTCACAAAGTATTTGAAGCGATGACCTAAGCATAAAAAGGATAGGGGAAAAAGAGAACCCCCTCCCACAATAGTGTGCTTTATCCAAATGTGAAAATATGGAGTGAGTGCTTGATAGCTATTCAACTCACAAATGTCTCCTTTATATTATTTTGCATATATCCAAGATAGAGATGAGGTAATTTGGAATCTGATTTCTTTTTTTCTTTCCCCTTAATGCACACCTCGAAAATTGAGAGAAGGAACATATATATGTAGCCCTCTTCCCTGTATTGTGAAGGGTTTACTGGTGCTGGCTTTACCTGTCGGCTCACAGGGATCTGAGCCTCCGCTACTGGGAGCCTCGGGTAACAAAGATACTGAGTGGCAGCACCTCCACCTGCACGTGATCCCAATTGGATGAGATAACCTCGAGCAGGAACTATTAATAACAATCCACAGATTATAATAACAGCCTTTACTGTGACCAATAACCATAAACATATACATGCAATAGCAATACTAGAGGTTACACCAATTACCTCACCGCGCAGGGCGTTGTCCTACCACTGTGTACCCCCACACCGTGTCCACTGTACCCGAGGTGTCCTTTGGTCACTTCAGACAATATGTGTCCCCAAAAGATGCCCACCCTTCTAGGCATGATCAGCGCCTTATTATACAGTGTTAGTGCACGTTTGGTGAACGGTACCTGCCGGGTGTTCACCTGGGCTCGCTAACGAGTAGAAGTAGGGGATCCGCCAACCCAACGATATCCTCCGCTGGATGGGATGCCTCCCGCTTGAGTAACCGCTGCGATGATGGTCGCTCCATCTATTGCAGCCTGGTCCCAGACTGCGGTAATAATGCTTCTATGACACAGCTGTGGCCCTAAGCTGGCTAACCACTAAAGGGACAAGATCCCTAACTGAAGTGCCTTCCCTACAGCAGCCACAAGCTTAGAGTGAGTTGGGGCCTAACTGGGACCTAGGGGATTTCAGGCCTAGTGCAGAGGGTCACAGACTCCTGCACCTATCCAACCTCCCTAGCTGCGTCCCTGCTCCAACTGCCAGCAAGCCCTCAGAGCACCAACTGTAACAACTGCCTCAGCAGGGAATCCTAACACTCCATTGGCCAGGTCTAATCACCTGACTACACAGCAACCTCCCTTCTCCCAAGCTGCAGCAGAGGTAAAAGCCAAACCAGGGAACCCATGCCACATGAAATAGTCACAAAGGTCCATGCCTGGAGAACCAGGAGCCATTATAATCATGCAGTACTGCACACAAATCCTTTGGTTCTGACATAAAATGTAATAGCGCACATTAAAATCTCACTCACAATTTTGACGAGAAAATAAGCATTTTCTGGAAGATAGTCCAGCATGCCCAGTATGGCATTAGTCCTGAACGGACTAATCTCTATGCCAACTCCTCATATCGATTTGTCTGGCTCCAGTTGATGATGTCATCAGGGAATGAAATCTGTGCGTCTTCTGCGTTGTTTCTCTAGCCGTTTGGGTTGTTGTTTTGCAATGTTCAAAGTCTACAGGATTAACCCTAACCCTACGCATTTCGCAATGATAGCTTCCTCAGTGGTCTTCCCTGTCACAGTGAAATGCGTAGGATTAGGGTTAATCCTGTAGACTTTGAACATTGCAAACCAACTACCCAACACAGAAGACACACCGATTCCATTCCCTGATGACGTCATAAACTGGAGCTAGACAAGTCGACATGAGGAGCTGGTGTGGAGATTAGTCTGTGCAGGAGCTGTGCCACACTGGGCGCGCTGGACTGTCTTCCAGAAAATGCTTATTGTCGCTACAAAATTGTGGGTGAGATTTTAATGTGCGCTATTACATTTTATATGTTAGAACTATAATATGTTCCTTCTCTCAATTTCTGAGGTGTGAATTAAAAGAACATAAAGAAAGAATACAGATTCCAGATCAACTAATCCCTATGGGGGATTTATGCAAAATAATCAAGAGGAGAAATGTGTGATTTTAATACCTATCAAGCACTAGCTCCGTATATTCTCATTTGAACGAATTACAGTATTGTGGCTTTTTTTTCCCTATCCCTTTTGCGCTTAGGTCATGGCTTCAAATGAATTCTCATATGCCTAAATTATGCGACAAGTATTAATCTTCTATTACCTCCAAAGCTTAGTTCTTACAGAACTAAAATGTATTGGAATACCTGACTATTACAGATGAGCTTTTTCCAACACGGCATTTTCTTTAGCTATGCCATTTACACAATTCCTCTTTACCATGGACATAAGGGTAACTGAAAACATTAGGCATTAGCTAATGGGCACAGAACACAGTGATACACAGTGTGACTAACCATATTTTGGTAATGTATTGGTTTTTCTATTTGTTTTAAAATAGCACCCCCTAGTGTAAAAAAACGAATATAACAGTTGTTTGTAATAATGCACGTGGTCCTATTTAATTCAGTCCAGTGGGCTGCATTTAGCAGTTACATGTGCAGAATGAATGAGCGCAAGAGATTAAAACAAGCTGTAAATATTGTACATTTGTCCCTATTCATAGTCTCTCTGTCCCAAAATTCTATTGTACTTAGACGCCTTAAAGGGGCAGTGCCAAATAACAATATATACTGTAGTTTCCAAAAATAGGAGGGGGTGTGCAGCGGAAGAACACAACCATACAATAGATTGGAAAATACTATATAAACCCAGTAGCATGACTATGATAACTACAGCATCAACAATCAAGGAATATATAACATAACACAAACACTAAGACTGGTAGAGAATTAGTTGTGCATTTCAGTTAATTACCTAGGGAGCACCGTCATAACAATCCTCACTCATTGCAGCTGCGGGGGAACCCCTCTTGAGCACATAGAACAGACAAGAATGCAGTTGCAAAGTTGTGAGAATTATTAAAACAATAAATGAGAATAAAAGTAATATTTTTTGTTAATTACCATGATATTACTATACATGTTTAAGTGACCACACAACAAATATGTACATCAATTTGAAAAAAACACTATTGGCGGACTTCACAATATAATGTGTGATCAGGCAGAAAACAGTGGGGGAAAAAAGGCAATTTATACTTATTTTGGACTGAGCAAGTGCCAGTGCATTCTGGGGTATACTATATTTATTATTGTGGGTTTGACACGTCGGCCTTGAAGCCTTTCCAAAGCTTTGAAACATGTGTTAGTTCCTCTGTGCTAAAGGGTTCCAACAAGTTTGGTCACAAATTAGATTGTAAGTTCTTCGGGGCAGGAACTCCTTTTCCTAAATGTCACTTTTATGTCTGAAAGGACTTCTTCCCATTATGTGTTAGGTGTATTATTTGTTATTTATATGATTGTCACATGTATTACTGCTGTGAAGCGCTATGTACATTAATGGTGCTATATAAATAAAGATATACATACATACATACATAAATACATACATAAATACATACATACATACATACATACATACACACAGTACATAAATACATACACACATACATACATACAGTACATAAATACATACATACATACAGTACATAAATACATACATACATACAGTACATAAATACATACATACATACAGTACATAAATACATACATACATACAGTACATAAATACATACATACATACAGTACATAAATACATACATACAGTACATAAATACATACATACATACAGTACATAAATACATACATACATACAGTACATAAATACATACATACATACATACATAGTGTTTCAGACTTCTGTGGGATACCGGGGATTTAATAAATTACATGATGAAAAAAATGGCACCGGTTATTTACATGACATTCCCTTTATTGCAATTCGAACATATGTTGTTAAATGAGACAAAATTGGTACTTAAAAAAAAAACAGCCCACTGTAAAAGTTTATTTGTGAACAAATGTAATTGTTAGCACAATAAAACGATAAAAACAATAATGCACGGGGGGGACTTCCGGTAACGTCATCCGACATGGCTGTGTGTTAGGAGAGCTCCGTGGACCCGAGTTAATAACCGCAATATTCAACACTTTCCCCCGAGTTTTTTCGACTACAAAAATCACCCCCAGAAGGGCGATCCTAGCAGCAATGCAATCGAGACTTAAAAAATCCGCAAACCAAGGAGTAGCGAAGTATTTCCCTCCGTCACAGCGGAGCCCTGAAACCAGGACTGAATTCCAAGATGGCGCCGACGCACGCGGCTCACCCACAGCGGCGAACAAGCAAACGCAGCCAAAAGAGAACCCTGGCCCAAGGGACGCAGTTACCAGGGCATATATGGAGGATCCGATGACCACACTGCACAACACACTGCATGCCTCACTACATAAAGATCTTAAGGTGGCAGTTTCGGAGGTAAAGCAAGAAATTTCGGGCCTGTCCGACAGAACATCCGAATTGGAAGCTAAGTTGGGAGAGTCCCTCCAACGACAAACAGAGGCCAAAGACGAAATATTTCGCCTAGGAGAAGAAGTAGCGGGACTTAAAGAGGGCATGGAGGATCAGGAGAACCGGGACAGAAGACAAAACCTGAAAATACGCAACGTCCCAGAGACGGTTCTTCCTAAACTCCTCCGGCCTTACCTGATGAGGCTATTTACCTCTATCTGCAAAGACCTAACAGAAAGAGACCTGGAAATCGATAGAGCACACCGGGCTCTTGGCCCCAGGTCCGATGATCCGAACCGACGGAGGGACCTGATAATTAGATTCCACAGCTACTCGGCAAAGGAAAAGATCCTAGCTGCCTGCCGAGGAATGAACACAATAAACTTCCAAGATGAAGCCCTGCAGGTATTTAATGACCTTTCGAAAATAACGATAAATAGAAGACAAGAGCTTAATCCATTAACCACTTTCCTCCGCGAAAACAGCATAAAGTACCGCTGGGGATTCCCATTCAAATTAATCGCTGTTAAAAATGGAAAGTTCCTGGCCCTGAGAAGACCAGAGGAAATGTCCTCATTCACCCGAGCACTAGGCCTCTCACCCCTGCTCTCCTGGACAGAGGATGAAAGACCAGCAGTGGACACTGAGGAAGGAGACAGATCTATCTGATCCTCCAGAAGAATAGCTGCACAGTCCCAAGCTAGAAACAAGTGATCCCTGCAAGCCCTATACTGCACCAAAGAGATCTCTACTCCCTGTTGGCCGTTGCCACTTACCTATAACCTACAGATCCATACAGCTCGCCATACCTGCAAAGATGGAAGAGGACCACCGACGCGTCCGACCAGACACAGGGATCTGAGGCCCCTCTCCACGCCAGATCATCTTCAGCTCGCAGAAGGGTTCCTCGCGGACGACGCAGTGGAAAACATGACCCACGTTTGTTGGCGCAGCATGCCCCTACCTGAGGCTCCGTTGCGGTTGCTGGAAGGGAGTTTGGGCCAATCTGTTGCGGCTTGTTCACCCCGCGCCCCCTCCCCCCCCCTAATGGCGTATCCATTTCGAAGAGGAGAGAGGATTGGACTGTGGAGACATGCCCGCCTCTTCAGAACGTTCTGTAGCGTGTTGGGGGGTGAGGGGTGAGGGAGACTCCGAATCAGCCGCACGTCCATTTCGTGACAAGCGGAGGGAGACCGAACCAGAACTGCGCACCAACACTCACGGCTATTGATACTCAGAGACGGTCTCACCCCTGCCGAGAATTATTCAAGGCCTCTGATCGTGTCCCTTGCCCCTTCCCCAGTTAATATAATGTTACTAGGATAGTAAAAGTTGACATGCCCTAATAGGTCAATCTCTGCCCCGAATATAAATGAATTGTATCTAAAAATTTTGTCTCTGGAATGATTGTACACTCTTGCACTAAGGTTGAAAGCCAACATTCAGGGCTTAAATGTTACGCACAACTGTGGTTATAAACTAAAGGTACTACTATTGTACAAACAGACACATTCTATCAGTTCAACCCATACCCCCTATTCCAGTTTACTGATCCTAAGTTGGCTCACAGATTCACCCTCCCTATTCAAGGAACGGGTCTGACCATCTCACGCTGAAACACAACAAGACCTCCCTAGTGGGAACAGCGAGGTCCTATGTTTGTTTTCTAAAATTAACGACTATGACTAGTTCAACCCCAATTAAATTGATATCTCTCAATGTGAAGTGATTACAAAATAACAGGAAACGGAAACTAACGCTCCAAGAGATCAAAAGATCCCGAGGGGATATTATATTTCTCCAGGAGACACACTTTACAGATCAGGAACCGCCCAAAACATTTAGCCATGCATTCCCAATGGGATTCTACTCATCTTTTAGTAGTAAGAAGCGAGGAGTCGCTATTCTATTCCGTCAAGGAACCTCATTCAATCTAATTAAAACGGTAACGGACCCAGAGGGTAGATTTCTAGTGGTATATGGCTCCCTTTCTGGTACGGCGTTCGCCCTGATCAACTTATACGCACCTAACGAAAATCAAACAGAGTTTCTAAAAATGGTCCTAGACAAGATAGACCAGCCTACTTATCCTCACTGATAGTAGGGGGGACCTGAACATGGCCCTCAACCCTAACAAGGACAAATCACTTCCCATTAGCCATTCGCACACGGTAATCTCCCAAAAAAACAGGGGGAAATTCAGGACTGTTATTAAGGAATTCTCACTGGTAGACATACTGTATGGCGAGCTCAACATCAGGGCCAAAGGGACTACACCTTCTACTCCGTACCTCACCAGACCTATTCCCGCATTGATTATTTCCTAGCTATCAAGAATGTTCTGGAGGCTCCTCAAATTCAGATGTAGGCCCGATCACTTGGTCGGACCATGCTCCTACAGTATAATGTTAACTCTATCTGTTCCATTTGTAAAGTCTAGCTCCTTTAATTGGAAACTAAATGATTCCCTGTTGAATCACCCGGAAATAGAGAGAGAAATCAAAACAGCCCTCTCTGAGTACTTTACTATCAATGAAGGCTCAGTCACGTCACCAGCGGTACTTTGGGAAGCCCATATGGCAGCCATAAGGGGCAACTTTATTTCCATCGCATCCCATAGAAAGAAGGTCAAACTAAAATTATTTAAAGACTTAACAGAAAATATTATAAAACTAGAGCAACAACACAAGACTAACCCTTCGGGGAAAAAAATTCAAAACCTTAACCGCTGCGAGAAATTAGATTAAAAAAATCCAATTAGAAGATGTAGAAAAAGATGTAGAAAAAGCCCTTAAATGGACTAACCAAAAATACTATGAGAAGGGCAACAAGGCCGACAGACTTTTGGCTAGCAAACTAAGGGGAATACAGAAAAGGTCCCAAATTACTACAATCAAGAATAGGTCTGGCGAGATAATATATAATGAGAAAAAGATTGCGGAAGAATTTACCGCATTTTACACTGATCTATATAACCTAAAAATTCAAGATGGGAATGTAAAAGTTACAGCATCAGCAGCAATTTCGGACTACCTAGACAAATGTAGCTTCCCAACCCTCACAGAGGAGGAAAACAAACTACTTAACGGAAAAATAACACAAGAAGAGCTGGCGGACGCAGTTAAGGCGTTAAAAATCTCGAAAGCCCCGGGCCCTGATGACTTCATCAATGTCTATTATAAAAGATTCCTCCCGACCTTTTCCACTCACTTGTTAAATTTATTTAATTCCTTCACGGAGGGCACCCCAATACCAGCATCAATGTCTCCAGCTAACCTTGCAATTATCCATAAGGAAGGCAGAGATCCGATGCAATGTGGGAGCTATCGACCAATATCCCTATTGAATAATGATCTCAAATTGTACAGTAAAATACTGGCAAACAGATTGAACCCCATCCTACCCAGGCTCATAAACATTGATCAAGTGGAGTTTGTCGCAGGCCGCCAAGCCGCAGATAACACCCGTAAAATAATAAATCTAGTAGACCATATCAACCTCACAGACACCAAGGCGGTTCTCCTGAGTTTTGACGCAGAGAAGGCATTTAATAGAATTGATTGGCTATTTATCGATAAAAACTTGCAGAAATTCAGCTTTAAAGACTCATTCCTCGAGGGGGTCCGAGCACTGTTTGCAACACTTCCGCAGTAGTCAAACTCCCAGGGGGCACAGCAAGGAACTTTGAAATAAAAAATGGCACAAGACAGGGCTGCCCCCTATCCCCGCTCCTCTTCACTTTGACTATAGAACCACTAGCGGCCAAAATCCGCGACAACGTAAGCATACAGGGCGTACTAATTGGTGAAACAAACTATAAAATCTCGCTATTCGCTGATGATATCATTCTAACACTAACTCATCCACAAACCTCCCTTCCCAACCTCCATAAAGAACTGTCAGAATTTGGCAAAATTTCAGGCTACAAAATCAACAATGACAAATCTGAAGCCCTAAACCTAAATCTATCAGAGCCAGAAGCCAAACTGCTTAAACTAAATTTTAACTATAGGTGGAGTTCTTCATACATTAAATACTCGGGAGTAAATGTACCCGGAAACTACCACTCGCTATACCGATATAACTACACGGCCCTGTTCGGAAAAATTAAAAAAGATCTGGACAAATGGGAAGGATACCAGATCTCATGGATCGGGACAATGATCTCAGTGGAAATGAATATACTCCCTAGATTGTTATTCTTTTTCCAGACACTTCCGATCCGTGTCCCTGGCTCGAACTAAAAAACATCCAAAATCAGCTGTTTAAATTCATTTGGCAGGGCAAAAGACCCAGAGTCAGTAGGTCAGTCCTTCTGTCATCAAAAGCGAAAGGAGGGCCTAGGAGTGCCTGATATTCTAAAATACTATCAAGCGGCTCAGCTGCGACAAATTGTAGTGTGGAACGCAGACCCATGTCAACATTGTTAGGTAGATATAGAGTCCCACTACGCTAAAACGCCTTCACTGCCAACCTGCCTCTGGTGTCTGGACAAAGAAGAGAGACCGGTGCACAAATTTGAGCTGGGCGCGATGAGACACACTTGGGAAGTCTGGCTGAAATGCAAAACCAAGTTTAAACCATCGGACACACGCTCTCAGCTCCCCCCGATCATAAACAACCCCAAGTTCCCCCCAGGGTGCGAACCTGAACAGTTTGAACAATTCGAATCAAAGGGGATAAGGGCGGTCGCCGACCTACTGAGCAGTGGAATGCTGCTGAGCTTCCAAGAACTTTGCACCAAATATGAGGCACCAGAACTAAGTGTATTCAAATATCTCCAAATTCGACACTTTATCCAAAAGATGTTCCCAAAGTCTGAATTTCCCCCTCTCACAAACTTTGAGATGCTGTGCCAGGTCGGCACTCATCAAAAAGGTCTAATAACACAAATTTATGTTGGAATGGAGAAAACAGCGGACCTCCCTGCACATGATTATATGCTCAAATGGGCTGCGGAATTGAATACAGTTATAGACATAGAGGATTAGGAAGACATTTGGGATGCAGCCTCAGGAACTTCCATATGTACCACAACAAAGAAAAACATTTATAAAATCCTATTTCACTGGTACCTTACCCCAGTGAGATTAAAGCAAATCTACTCCCTGGCCTCCGACTTATGCTGCAGAGGCTGTGGACAAAAAGGAGATATGGCCCACATTTGGTGGTCATGCCCGAAAATCCAGAATTTTTGGCTTATGGTTCAAAATCTAATAAACGAGGTAACAGGCCTCACAATTCCTATTGATCCACTGACCTACCTACTCGGCAGGCCAATAGAGGAAGTTGACCGCCCAGTTAGGAAATTAATCTCCTTCATTTTAACAGCTGCAAGATGTGCGGTGGCGTTCTCCTGGAGAAAGATGGGAACCCCCTCCAAGCAGATGGTTAAAAGAAGGGTGAACGATGTGATGCTAATGGAGAGACTAACTGCGTTTCTCAAGAGCAAAACATAGGGCTACTGTAAGATGTGGGAACCCTGGCTTAATCACTAACCCAGCCCACAAAACCCACCTAACACAAAATTAAAGGGAAAATAAAGTCTCCAGCTAATCTAGATGGATCTCTGCAATTGGAGAAGGGATTCCTCTCCCCCTTCCCCCTCCATCGTTCCTTTCTCTCTTACTGGTCCATTATGTGGTCCAGAGGTCTCGCCTCCCTTGGCGATGGTCTTTTCTATTTTAAACACATCTCAAAAAACCTTCTTTGTATTAGGCTGTTATTATTCAGTGAAATGCCTGTAATTTTGAATTTTGACTAATAAAAACATTTGGGAAAAAAAAAAAATGCACATATATTAAAGTTTCATAATACACCACATGTAATTGGATATAGAATAAAAACACCTCGCAACATTACAAAGTAAAATGCAGGATGTCACGGCATTTTGAAATACCTCGTTATTAAATTAAATATGCCTCATTGACCTTTCCTGTTCACATACTGATTGGTAAACGTGATATTTTTTAGAAGATATTTAAGCTGTAAGATACAGTGCATATTAATGTATGTGTTGCATAAAAATGTATTTAATGAGTTGACAATATTTTATTCTAGATATATTATGACACCGCGGAATGTGTAAGCTTAGCAAGACCTTGTTCCCCCAGATAACATATCATAGCTCAATATAACTTCGAATATTACAAAGTTCCCACAGAATTCAATGGAAATATTGTTGCTGTATATCAGGGGTGCTCAAATCCAGTCCTCAAGCCCCCCCCCAACAGGTCAGGTTTTCAGGATATCCCAGCTTCAGGACAAGTGGCTAAATCAGAGGCTCAGCCAAAGACTGAGTCTCTGATTCAACCACCTGTGCTGAAGCAGAGACTGATTGAGCCACCTGTGCTGAAGCATGGATATCTGAGCAATGATTACTGCTAACTGGCTTTAGCAAAATGTAACTTGTCTGTGTTATGTATTAAACTGCAATAGTGCCGATTGATTCACTATCGCACTGAAATTTCCATTGGCTTCAATGGGTGCTTCAGTGAGAAAATGCCCCGGTCGGCACAATCACAGTTTAATGAATACCCCCCTTAAATTGAAAAGCTATAGTAAGAGAGGGCCAGTGATGAGGAATAGGAGCTATATAACCTTTGAAGTGTTATAGTGCCATGCTGGAATAAAAAGCAAAAGCTAAAACACTTAGGCCCAGGACATAGTGAACTCAGCGTCGCTGAGCCGGGCTGAGCCGTGCTGAACAGATGCACAAAGCCCCTGCATCTGTTATCAGCGCGGCTATAGTTTCTCCCTCCACATGCGTGCTGATGCGTGCGGAGGCTGAGAAACTTCCCCGAGACAGGCAAGTTTGAAATTTGCCGCTCGGGGAAGCGGAGGAGCGGTCACGTGACCGCTCCCATCCAATGGGGCTGCAGCCGGTCCGGCATTGTAACTACAGAGCCACCGGACCAGCAGAGGTGTGTGTGTATGTGTGTGTGTGTGTGTATATGTGTGTGTGTGTATGTGTGTGTGTGTGTGTATGTGTGTGATGTGTGTGATGTGTGTGATGTGTGTGATGCGTCTGTGTCTGCTTGCGTGTGTCTGCGTGTGCGTGTGCGTGCGTCTGCGTGTGCGTGTGTCTGCGTCTGCGTGTGCGTGTGTCTGCGTGTGATGTATGTGTGTGAATATATTTATCAAAGTTGCACAATGTTAATAAATAATTTATTCTCACATGTCTTTTTTTTAATTTTTAAAATATTACATAATACACACACACACACACACACACACACACACACACACACACACACACACACACACACACACACACACACACACACACACACACACACACACACACACACACACACACACGTTCCCCAGTGACACACAAACACACAGACCATTTCAAAGTGACACACATACACTTACAGCTACCAAGTGACACACACCGTGATACCCGCCTCCCAAGTGCGCTTGCTGTCTCCTCTGCCAGGACAGCAAAAAGCTCCTGGTAGAGCGAGCGGCGGCTAGCATCAGCGAGCAGCAGCACCAAAGTGCTTACTATGTCCCAGGCCGATTGTAAACTCTTCAGGGCAGGGACTCTCTTTCCTAATGTTACTGTCATGTCTGAAGCGCTTATTCCCATGATGTGTTATATTATTATGTCATGTGTATTACTGCTGTGAAGCGCTGTGTACATGGAAGGCGCTATAGAAATAAAGATATACAGGGCCGCCAACAGATTTCCCGGGGCCCAGGACCAGAGTTACGTCTGTGCCCCCCCCTCGGCAGTATTGCGAGCCCCCCCATTTCACACCTCACGAGCCCCTCTATTTCCCACCCTCTTCCCATGTATTTCTCTCCCCTCCGTCTCACTCTTACTCCCTCTTTTCCTCACTCACTCCCTCCCCCATCTCTCTCCTCTCACTCGCCCCCACCTTCTGTCAATTACCCCACTCTCACTCAATACACCCCACAAAATACATACCAAAAAAACCCACCTCAATACATAATAAAAATACACCCCCACCCCACAATGCAGTAAAAAAATTATACACCCCCAGCCCCAATGCATATTAAAAATACACCCCCACATTAAAAAATACACCCCCCACAATGCATTTTAAAGACCCCCCACCCCCAATATATATTAAAAAGACCCCCTCCCCAATATATATTAAAAAGACCCCCACCTCCCTAATACATATAAAAAGCCCCCCAAGCCCCCAATACATATAAAAAGACCCGCAACCCCAAATACATATAAAAAAGACCCCCACTCCCCAATACTTATAAAAAGATCCCCATACATATTAAAAAGACCCCCACCCCCAATACATATTAAATAACACCCCCACTTCCCCAATACATATATTTAAAAAGCCCACCCCCAATACATATTAAAAAGACCCCCAGAATACATATATAAAAAAAAAGACTTACCTTGTGGATGATCAGGCAAGATCCAGTGGATGTTGGGCCCGGTGGCCAGCATTGCAAGTTGGGCTCGACCCCTGGCCAGGCCCGGCTGCCGGTGATCTCGCGGCCGGACCCCGACTCTCCCCTCAGCAGCAGCAGCCTGAATGCATCTATCCCTCTATCCGACGCCGAGCTTCTGACAGGCCTCCCTCTCATGCCGTCGCGTGCCGGAAGCAGAGAGCGCTGACGTCAGAGCGCTTATAGCGCGCTGAAGTCAGAGAGGCCCGTCGGCGTGGGACAGAGGGACAGAGTCATGCAGGCTGCTGTTAAGGGAGAGCCGCGAAATGCCCGCAGATGGGCCTGGCCAGAGGTCGGGCCCAACTTGCAGTGCCGGCCGGCCGCCCCCCCCAACTCACTGGGCCCGGGATGGCAACCCCGGCAGACCCACCCTGTTGGCGGCCCTGAAGATATACATACATACATACATACAGCGAGAAAACTCTGAATGGTACATATCAGACAGCCCTTTGAAATCGTGTCTTTTAGAGAGCTGGAGTGATATAAATAAAGGAGGATTTCCTATACAATTTAGTAAATAAAAATACCATTTGGGTGCATCTGCATGTCTCAGATAGATCTGTAACCCTGTCATTCTGCATGTTCGCTTAGCAAAAAGTCCTTCCACTACAGCCAGGGATTCTGGGTAATGACATGCAAATGAAGACACACAGTGTGTAACTTTTTGCTTCTTGTCCTTTTTAACATGGCGCCCTATAAACTTATGCCTGCTGTATTACACAGCTTTTCAGCAAAGCCTGGGTTAAAGAAGTTATGTAATACGGCAGGCATAAGTTTATAGGGTTCCATGTTAAAATGGATTAAGACGTAAAGATGTAAAGAGTGACAAACTGTTCTCATTTTACATGTCATTACCCAGAATCCCTGGCTGCAGTGAAAGCACCGTTTGCTAAGCGATAAGGGGGAAATACAAGGCAGCAGACGTGAGACACGCAAATGCACCACAAGTGGTATTTTTATTCACTGTACACTGTACGGTGGAGGGTTTTTACTTTCCCACCATAACTTATTTAATGTCTGGTGAATACTGTTTTGGGAAGGACTGTAATCTCTGTAAAGGCTACTTTCAAACTAATGTACATGTAACAGACATACATCCGTTGACACTGTTGAATATAGATATTATAGAGAAAAACCTCGCTCTAACCCCTTGTTGGTGAAAGCGTGCTGCCTAGGGATGTGCAAAATAGAAAAGGATGTGTACCAAAGAAGGTACACTGAAGGATCCCCTTGCAGGCGCACCGCAGACCTTTATAGTATAGACGGTCAGGGGTGGATGTTGTAAATAGAGTAAACTTTATTAAATAACTATGTAAATGTGTAATTAAAACAGTATATAGTGCAGTTCCATATACTTAAATAAAAGATAGACAGTGACGTCTATACAGCTCCGCCAAGCGTCTCGCTGAGCTCTTGGGCTCTGGTCAATGTAGTATCGTAACTACACAGGGTACCTATTGTCCTTCAACTCACATGTTCCGTGGTAAAAGTAAGTATATGTGATCAGATAATATGTTAACATACACGGTACGATCACTTATGATAATTCCCCTTGGTCTCTACTAGGTGTGTAGAGTAGATAATGGGGTATGTGATCAAGGTAATTGGACAGCTGTGTCTATGCACAGGGATAACATACACCTTGAACTGTGTTTTTATATAGGACAGTTTGTCAAATAATCAGTGTGCTGAAACAGGGGCTGATTCTCCAAGATCTTGAATTTTGTATTTTATTGGTTTGAATATTGCCTGTAGACCGAGGTGGTGCTTAGTGACCCTGATTATGTATTAAACCTGTCACGTATACATTCATAGACATATAGGTATTAGTGCTCCTAATGTAGCTTTGTAGAGAGGGCAATGTTATGTCAACAATTCTGCTTCCCTCGGTAACTCAATAAGCATTCAAACTGTGTCCATATAGCATACCCACGGAGTGTGTGGACCGCGCATGCGTCGTACGCGGTACTCAGTATGTCCCTGAGATATTCTCGTGGACATGGGCTGCGCATGCGCCGAAGCTGGGCTCTATCCTGTTTGTTCTCGGCGACTAGTTCAGGGGAGTGGGGGGGGGGGGGGAAGGAGGGGAGTGGGGGGGGAAGGAGGGGAGTGGGGGGGGGGAAAGGAGGGGAGTGGGAGGGGAGTGGAGGGGGGGAAAGGAGGGGAGTGGGGGGGGAAGGAGGGGAGTGGGGGGGAAAGGAGGGGAGTGGGGGGGGGAAAGGAGGGGAGTGGGGGGGGGAAAGGAGGGGAGTGGGGGAAAGGAGGGGAGTGGGGGTGGGAAAGGAGGGGAGTGGGGGATGGGAAAGGAGGGGGGTGGGAAAGGAGGGGAGTGGGGGTGGGAAAGGAGGGGAGTGGAACGTGGGAAAGGAGTGGGGGGTGGGAAAGGAGGGGAGTGGAGCGTGGGAAAGGAGTGGGGGGTGGGAAAGGGGGGAAAGGGGAGAGGGGGGGTGGAGAGCAGGGGGCATATGTATTGTCATAATTTATGTATGTGCATGACCTCTCCCCCCCCGTCCGGGCGTCCGTTCCCCCGCTGTCTCGGCGGCTGTCTGGCCGCTCCCCCTTCTTGGTTCCCCGATGGCTCGGGGCTCGCTCTTCGCTCCCCTGTCCCCCGTGACTCGGGGCTCGCTCCCCCGTTTCCCGTGACTCGGGGCTCGCTCCCCCATTCCCCGTGACTCGGGGCTCGCTCCCCCGTGACGCGCTCCCCCGTTCCCCGTGACGCGCTCCCCCCCCCCTGCGATTGCTTGGTCCCCCGATGTGTCGGACTGAGGCGCGTGCAGGCGGCGGCGGCAGGAAGCGCGTGCATGTGTTGGCGTGTGGGCCTGGGGCCTGGCCTGTGTGGGCCTGTGGCGCGAGGCTGAAATAGGTGAGTTACTGGGGCCATCAGTTGAGGCGGGACGCGCAGTGGTGTGACTTACCGTGGGCGGACGGTGTGTGTGTGTGTTGTGTGTCCTTTAGCCCGTCACTCCGCCTCAGGCCAATGAGAGGTGTGCGGGGGCGGGCGGGCCAAGGGACCAATGAGATTTCCCCTAGGGACAGAGGCCATGCAGACAGGCATACAGTGCTTTCACAAATATAGTATAAGATGCATACAATTGTACATTATTTCTAACGCGATCCGCTTATATCGCGATGTGATTCTTTGGACCCCAAGCTCAGCGTTATAAGGGGGTTGAGCTGTATATAGTGAACATTATCCAAAGGTAACACTGAAACATGGCGCAGCTCGAAAGTGACAAACTGAAGCCCGAGTTATTTTGATGTCATTAGCGGTTTCAGAAACGGTAAGGCTGCGACCCCGCTGGCGCTGACCACGCTGAGCGCGCGATGCTTTCCGCTTTAAGTTACACAAATCTTTATGTGCAAGTCCCCGGTCACGCGGTGCGCGCAGGCTCGTGCGCGGGCATGCACGCCCACTCAAACTTGAGTAAACAAAAAAATGTAAGTTTGAAGCCCGCTCAATTTGCTCGCAACGCTCCCACCCCCCCACGCGCACTTGCGAAATAGCAAGGACATCTGGCGCTCATGCTTGGAGAGCTGCTGACGTCACCGCTCTTAAGCATGAGCACGGTCAGCGCCAGCGGGGACGCAGCTATGAGTGTTTAACTGTTTGATATCAAAATATTTTATTGCATTGTCTAAATGTAAATCCCTGCATTTCCTCATCCTACAGTGATTAGCTTTGGAGGGGTTTGTGCAAAAGCAGACAAACATACCACTTGATCCATGAAGCAAAAGTCACAAGCGTCAGATTACATTGTAACAGCATAAATTGCTAAATAAATACAAATGAATAAACTGAGACATCTTTGCTTTGTAGCCACAACAGAGTTGTAGATCACACAACAGAGTTGTAGATCACACAACAGAGTTGTAGATCACTCAAGTAGTCGTGGCCGAGTGGTTAAGGCGATGGACTAGAAATCCATTGGGGTCTCCCCGCGCAGGTTCGAATCCTGCCGACTACGATTTGTTTTTTTTCTCTCTCTCCATTTGTCACATGACAAGAAAGAAGGACTGTCGCTGATTCACAGAGCGTGCAAAAAAAATTAAAAAATACAAATGCATTTGTGTTACACGTCTCTTTCCCTCCCGGACACCAGCTCTGGCTGCCGCAGTGTTGCAATACTCCTGCTCTTTTATTTATTTGTTTATTAACACGGGTGTGTGAGTGCACAGCCTCCCCACGGAAGTGCTGCTCCCAGTTGCACGGGTTGCACACAGCCCTCTGTTATCCTGTCTCGTGACTGTCAGCCGCGGGGCCCAGAGCTGAGCGCGCGCGCCCAGGCTAACCTCTGCAAGGAGACCCCCCCCGGGGGTTTGGGGCGTCTCGCGGGCCCACGCACAAGAGTGCACACACAGTATATACAAGGTTCACGGGGTGCGCGGGGCTGCGGATTCCTTCTGCCATGGCTGCGGCGCGAGTTACACCCAGGTCAGTGTTCCATTCAAGTTAACCTCTTCCAAGCTGCAGGAGGAAGCAATGCATTGGGGCGCACAGGAGAGTGCCATGCTGTGCATTGGGGAACACAGGAGAGTGCCATGCTGTGCATTGGGGAGCACAGGAGAGTGCCATGCTGTGCAATGGGGAGCACAGGAGAGTGCCATGCTGTGCAATGCCGCTGTATCCCTTGCAAGAGTTTAAAGGGCGCTGGACTTTTTATTTGGGTAATGTTCACTATATACATTATCTGAAACTAAAAGCTTTAGTATTGGGATGCCATGGAAAGGAGGCACCCAGACAATGTTTTGACATGCCTGATCAGTGAGAAGTTGGGGTGTTGGGGTGCTAACCGATATATATATTTTGTACACCATGCATGTCCCTGATTTCTCATATACAGCACATCCCACCCAAACATTAGTTCTGCACTCCTGGCTTTCCCATGAAATCCTTGTAACGATCTTGCTATGTTTCACAAACATGGGTTTTACATTTTGCCTCCAAGTACATTCTTGTTATCTCTACTCTTCCCCTTTTATAGTAATGGTTGCCAGGAATATGTTTAATCAGCCCTGTATTAATGCCGTCTTTTCTAAGGCAGTGGAGCTGCAAAACAAAGGCTGGCCCAATTTGTTCCTGTCAAAAGGCATCATATATAAATATTGCTCCCTTTTCTTCTCATGCAGGTGCATGGGTTATAGCATTTTTAACTGTGCTCATGTGTTTCTTAAAAATTTTGCTGCCAGAAAGTAACAATTTGTATGTCTTGTAGGCCTATGGTGGGGAAGGTGGACATGATTGGGACAGGGGGGATTATTTACTAAAGACTGAGAATTTAATACATTGAGAATTGCACCAGATCTATACATTTAAAAAAAAAAAAATTTCTTTCAGTGGGATGTCTTTTCCTTGATACATCTGGTGCTGGTTTATTGCACTGATTTTGTCACAGCCTGGAAACTTTGATAAAAAAAAAGAGTAGTATGGAGTAGGAGAAGCGTTAAACAACTATGGCCCATTTTCACTAAAGTGTGCTAAGCTTTAGCAATCTCAACTCCCATTCATCTGAATGGGAGTTAGGGCATGCTGAAGCGCAGCACTATTTAGTGAACATGGGCCAATGTATGGAGGCAAAAGTGGGGCAATAAATGATCTGCATTGCATGAATCAAATGAAAAAAATCCCATTGAAAGCAATAGGATTTTTATCTTTGATACATATGGGTCAACTTTCTTGCCTTAGAACTGCACTATTTTCACCTTGATACATAAATCCCATAGATCAGTGTTTTTCAATCGGGTTCCTGGGCATCCCTGAAGGGTTCCCTGTAATTTTTAAATTGTACCAAATACAGAAGAAGTTACAGTGCATCTGATCTCATATGCGCTGTTAGAGAGGGTTGGGGTTCCTCAGAATCTCACACGGGGTTCCTTAACCAAAAAAAAAAAAAAAGGTTGAGATCCCCTGCCATAGATACTAGGAAAACCACTTGGCTTCACATTATTACAATTGACAGATTTAACTTGTCATGTCCTCTAAGATTGCTTTTCCCAAAAGGGATATTCTATTAGGATGTGTATTTTAGGATTGTTGCAGGTTGTTGTTTAATTGAATTAAAATAGTTTAATTTAATTGACCATCATACCTGCATTCTTCTTACAATTCTCTAGAAGACGTTGAGAGCCCGTTCTTAAAGGAGAACTCGTAGGGAACATTAAAAAATAAAAATAAAAAATAGGTATGAAGCAAGGGGTCATTTGGAGCGGAACCGTGTTAATTGCTGCTCCGAGGACCCCCTGCTTCCCGAGATATTTACATCCGTAAAGGGTACAGTATCTTTTGCTTTTTTTAAAGGAGCAATCCAGGTTATTTTTTTAATACAGGTTTGAAGCAGGGGGTCTCCTGAGCTGAACCCCGTTCATTTCGGCTCCGGGGACCCGCTGCTTCGCGAGATACTTACTTCCGAAGGGGGTGCCGCTATCTTCTGCAATTTTCAACTTCCTCGCCATATGAAGACGCTCCAGATGACGTCACGACTTCCTATTGGCCTGCAGGGCCCGGGAGCTTTGAAAATAAGTCATCTGGTGAACCCTTGAGTGGCTACCTGCAACTCCAAGTGGAAGGAAATGCCTTCAGAGCTGAAATTGATGGGGTGAGCTGTGGAGACCCCTGCTTCAAACCTGTATTAAAAAAATGAAGGCAAATAGGAAACCGCAAGGAATGATATCACAGCTTCCTATTGGCCCACAGGACGTGGCAGCTTTGAAGCCGTCATTTTGATAGCCCCAAATTGCCTGATCTGTTCTGATACCGGAAGCCCCTACGGAAGTCAATATCTCGGGAAACAGGCATCCCCGGAGCTTTAATCAACACGGTTCAGCTCCGAAAACCGCCTGGTTCACACTTGATGAGAAAAACAAACAAACAAACCACGATTTCACTAACTTTTGGCCATACCTTGACTCTTAATTACTCATTGTCTAATTCATACATAATTTTGTTCCATAAGACATTGAATTAGTTACTATAAACCCTATTGGATATTTAAGAAAAGACTGGTTTTGATTCAAGGCAGCGGCAGATTTCCCATTAGACCCGTGCCTAGGGCGGCACTATTTGGGGTGGCAAAAATTTCCACCCTCATATGCATTTGCTGCGCTCTCGGGCCGATTGGCACTTCCATGCTGCTGCTTTCTTGATGCCGCCCTCTATCTCCTTTTTAAAACCCCAGCGTCAAATGACGTTGCGGACGTTCCAACGTGACGTCACGCGGCGTCTCGTTGCCATTGGAAAGTGACGTTGCAACGTCAAATGACATCATGGGACGCCGTGCGCCGTCACGTTGATGACCTCCGCAGCATCATTTGACGCTGAGGTTCCAAAGGAGATGGAGGGTGACAGCAAGGAGGTGGCAAGACACATGTAAGTGCCATGGGGCGGCCAATTTAGAAATCTGCCACTGATTGATGCTTATCATGGCAAAACTGTGAAATTTCCGTAATCATCATTGGTGTTAACAAACTTTTTCTCGCCACTGTATGTTTTTTGGATGAAAATCTACAATGGTGCCCCCCAAATACTTGACACTGCTTTCACATGCAATTGTTGTGAATAAGCACATACATTCCTAAATATGTGTAACAGTGTTTCCCCCACCCGGTGGGAGATTTGGCCATTACTGGTCGTGTGGTGCATGATACCTGCTGGTAACAGGAGGGCTGAGTAGACCGCCGGTGGTAGTGGGGACACAGGACTAGGCTTCTGTGGTTCATACCCTACATATTTCTTTAGCAGTGTAGCGCCTCCATCTGGAGTAGGCTCCAGGAACTGAAGGTGATCTCCCACGGTAGAACTATTGCCTCTCTCCCCAGTAAGGTCACGCACCAGGCAGGAGATATAATAACAGGAACGGTGTATCTCTTCTGTACAGCACAGTAACAAGCAGGCTTCTGCCCGATGCAGTAACTCAGCTACCACTGAAGGATGGTCCCTGGACCGTCACTACAGGCCAAGGGCACCCGCAGCCGTCCAAGCTATTCCCTGCCTCCCTGGCAGAGGTATGGTTCACACTCGCTCTCCCTCGGAGGGAAGAGGACTTTAGAAGGCCCAATAATCAGCCTCTCAAATGTGTGACCTGCCTTCCTCAAGTGGGGAAAGCACAGCTAAATTTGGGCGAAACTTGCCCTTAAGTACAGCCAGGAGGAGGACATTAGATCTGTCCCATGATTGATCATGCCCGGGCCTGATGTCACCACCTCTTGCTGTCACTCAAATGCAGCTCCTCGGAGGGGTTAAACCCCATATCAACTACTGGCAAGGCCTGCCTGTACCAGGGCTTACTGCCAGGTGGGAAGCAAACTAGTAGCCACAGATGGCATGTTACATATGTAATATTTTTTTATAATTCATATCAAGCGCGCACACATTGCTCTTACTGTGTAATGACATAATAATCATCGTAGCTAGCATGCATTTCTACCTGACGTGATCTACAGTGACTCCATAATGTAAGTACTTTTTGTACATAATTTCTTCTAGATGCAAGATTGAAAAATGTGTTCAGCGAGACTCCTGGGTTTTGGTAGTGGTGTAATTATAGTTAATTCCTTAATTATATATTGCAAAGTGTGTTTCAGTACCATCTCACTGTGGACTTGGCAGAGCACAATAAATACTATATTGCACTTCAACTTTTCAAGTCTTTTAGTAGCAATCGGAAGTGGAGATACTTTGCTGTGACTGATAGCTGTGTTCAAGACTCTCTCAACTATAAGCCCTTTGCTGCTTCAGTAGTTTGTAATTTGCAGGCCTGACAGGGAGAGAAGGAATAAAGTATCTGTTGATTGAGTAGCCTAAGGCTGCATCCAGGGTCAGCGCTTAGGCGCTGACCCTTGCTGAGGCGCGCTGACGCTTCTCAGTGAGCCCCTGCAGCCACAATGAGAGCAGCTTTAGCAGGGGCTCGCGCACGCTTCCCCAAGCGTGCGGAAGCGTAGGTCTTTTTCAAAAGATATATTTTCGCGCTCACGGAGCGCAGGGCCGGTCACGTGAGCGTTTCGCCCAATGAGCTCCGTGATGTCACAGCCCCCCCCCCCCCCCCGACACGCCCCCGGACGGCGCGCGGATCAAGGCCAGGGAAAGCACCCGCTTTCCCTCAGCCTCCGCGCGCCTCCGCACGGCTGCAGTCCTATGCGCTGAGCGGGCGGCGCTTGCCGTGTTTACTTGCATATATAGATATATGTAAGTCCCCGCTCACGCGATGTGTTCCTGCGTGGGCACACACGCTCACCGACGCTCTGTGCTTATGTAAAAAAAAAAAAAATCTAACTTTCCAGCACGCTCAATGACCCCCTCCCCCCCGTGCGCGCGTAAATGACAGGACACCCGGCGCTCATGCTTGGAGTCCCCAGCGGGGACTTAGAAGTATTAAAAATCCATCATGAGTTTACCTCTAGGCCAAGGGTTGCCAACTCCAGTCCTCAAGGACCATCAACTGATCAGGTTTTCAGGATATCTCTGCTTCAGCACAGCTGATTGAGCCACGTGCTACAACAGGGATATCCTGAAAACATGACCGGTTGGTAGCCCTTGTGGACTGCAGTTGGCCACGTCTGCTCTATCATGGACTGCATAAAAATATTGTGCTATGGAGAATCTTACACTGTGTCACTGTATAAGAGTGATGCAGCCCCAGGCATGTGGTCTCCCATAGACTGTACTGGTATGCTATTGCTGTTGCACTGTAGCGTTTTGTTTATCTGCCTTGCCCCTTGCCATCACACCTTCGCTGATCTCCAGTACGACTACCTGTCCATTCAATAGCAAATGTACATGTTTATAATGTTCAAAATCCCCAAATATAAACCGTTGCTTGTAATGTTTATAGTTTGGCGTTCGACACCTGCTTTGTGCACTTGTTTTCTTTTATCACATATATGCATCATACCCAGAAGAAAAGGCCATATTTTAGTGTAGAAGTGTTTTGAACACATGGTATGCATTATTCAGCTGCAATGCCTTTTGTCCTGTTCTAACCTCTTCTTGGTCTTCATCCAGTGCATTTATTAGTGGGAGTTAAGGCAGGACATTATTTTCCCACTATGCAGTAACTTTTGTCATCACTTTCAAATATCTGGAGGTACAGTATGCATTATTAAGGTGAGGGGCTTGGTGATTAGGGAAGTGTCCATGTTTAGGAATTGTAAAGGAATGCCTGTGTAAAAGCAGTATGATTAATATCACACAGCTTTTTTTTTTTTTTCAGTTCAACCACAAATAGCTGAACACAGATTACAAACTGTTCAAACAATTGTTTTCCTAGCCATGCTGTAGAAGGCCTATAATTAAGTCCCAAAGAGAAGAATTGCCAAATGGCACTAAACCGGTGTTGTTTAAGCCTAAATCAAATTATTCCCTCAATTTTCAGTACTTGTATGAATTGGAGAAGTTAGAATCTCTAGTTCCAAACATTCCAACAATTTTTATTAGTTTGACTTTCAGTTATACCTCATTGCTGTTTCCTGTTAACTCCTTATTGTTTAATTCTTGAGGGTTATTAAATGTAGCTTTTTTTTTTTTTTTTTTTTTTACATCCACAAATGCAAACATCATGGGAACTTGCTGGAGGCACATCGGTAGAAGATCAGGCAAACCCAAAAGGCGAACATGCTCAAAGAGTCAATATATAAGAAATAATGCATGGGCAACAATATGCAATGATTACATCTCTTCATTAATGGTTTGACATAGATTAATGGCAAATACAAATGTAATGAGTGCTCCCACTGGATTTCAAGGAAAGTAGGTCTAATAAAAGATGAATCTAGAATCCAATGTTATGGTCCTTTTATGACAGGGCTGCTCAACTCCAGTCCTCAAGCCCGCCCAACAGGTCAGGTTTTCGGGCTATCCCTGTTTCAGCACAGTTGTCTCAATCAGTCCCTGCTTCAGCAGTGATGGCTCGATCACAGGCTCAGTCGATGTGCTGAACCTGGGTTATCCAAAAAACTTACCTGTTAGGGGTGTGGCGGTGCTCGTCTCGAATCAGGAGGCGGACCCGCAGGGCTGAGGTAGGCTGCAGCCCCGTTGCAGGCGTGCCTGCGAGGCTGGCAGCGCGTGCAGCCTAATTCCCCGGGCTGCAGGGGGAAAGACGGGGAGCGTGATGGGGGCGCGGCCGTGTCGTCACCCGGGAGCTTCGCCCTCATTGGCTGAACCGCCGGGGGGCGTGGCCCAGTGCTCCGTCGTGACTGCTGCTCTCAATTTTCTTGAGAGCAGGAGTTTCTGTCTGTGCAGCGGGGTGGCCCCCCCTCGCAGCGGGCCCGGCCCCATTGTGGGGCGGCACTTGCCCCTGCAGCGTCCGCCACAGCAGGCGCTGCAGTAGCCAACGGGGACCTGGTCGTAGGAATGCAGAATATCCGACCAGAGCCTGGGGACAGAGTCCTGTAAGAGTATTCGTAGTCCGTAAGCAGGCAGGGGTCAGGGCTGGCGGCAGTGGTGCAGAGTCCAGGCAACAGGCAGAAGGTCAGGGCAGGCGGAAAGCAGCGCGGTCGTGGTCACGGTCCGGGATCAGCAACAGGGATTAAAAATTGGCAAAAGGGTAATGCGTGACAGCGAAGATCAAACGGAGCAGCAGCAAACAGAACTTTGCTCGGTGACTCCCACCAGGAACTGCAGCCTTATAATGCAGACTGCCAGTACCCAAAATGGCCACAGTGAGCAGAAAAGGGCAGGAGAGACAGAAAACCTGGACCGTAGTGAAAACTGGGTATGGATCGAGCAGAATCCTTACAAGGGGGGGCTTGAGAACTGGAGTTGAGTACTTTGCTGTATGACATTCCTTATTATCGGAGTGTGCTCAGTACTCCTTGTGGCGGTAGGGAGGGTTTGGCCCGGGGTTAACGGGGTTACCCCCCAAGGGCCCCCCTCTAACGTCGCCAGGGAGACAAGGGGTTAACTGGGCTGAGGCCCAGAAATGTGATTTTACCCTTGTTATAACCTGTAAATGTATTCTTCCCTGTTCCATTGTAATGTCTGGGTTAATCAGTACCTGCATAACACACACACTGGGTCATCAGGGGTTAATTGTGTAAGCCCAGTGGGCTAGTTAATGCGTTATCTGTGTATTCCCTTTGCCTCATCGGCCTGCAACTGCCTATGTCAGAGTGTAAGTGATGTCTGGAACATGAGGGGAAAGGGGGGGAATATTTTAACCTGTCTTGCCTGCCAGCCAGGTATTCTGAGCCTTGGGGTACAGCCTCTGGGTCACCCCCCAAGTACACACACATTAAAAATATAACTTTGTCATAAGAGGGACATATATTTTTGATAAAGTGACTTTTTGCAGTTTTTGAAATACACAGGCAGAATGCTAATGGTGTGCTAATGTACCGGCAGAATGCCTGTCTTTGTAATGCGTAAGGAACCAAATGGTGCCTCATATGAGTATTCACGTGAGTATTCACTGGAAGTGTATATCAACAGAGAGGTGTGATACATCGCCCTGATCAATAGGTAACTGACCTAATTGGTTATGCGAAAAGCCAAAAGCCCACTTCAAAAGGTTTTATTGATGGGGCCAGGGGGGGGGGGCTACCCCCATCAGGATATCAAAAGTGAGTAACTTTATTAAATATAAGAATACTATGAGATGTCCTTGGCTGAACCGGCTAAGAATTACATAAGTGTATTGGCGGGGGGCAGCCGATCTTGGGAAGTCTAAACATTGAATATGTAACTGCTGCTAAATGCCAGATATTAATATCTCTATTAATGTTCATATTACAATGTAATGATGGGTCTCTCTACGAGCGTCAGGTGTCCCAGAATGCAGTAATATATCTCACCTGACTGTGTGTATTACAGAACGGAAGTTATGCAATGATTTGCAGTAAATATGACATTTTGGTTGAAGTTCTCAGAAACTGCAGCCCTCCTGCTATGATAATGAGCAGGGAAGAGGATGCCTTTGTAAACGTGGTAACTCACATTTACACACCAAGGTTTCCTGCAGGAGTGAACATGACAAATGTCCACCCTGCTTCAAAGGGTTTATTGATGGGGGGCTACCCCAAGCTGGAAGTCCCAAAATGAGCTTCAAAAGCTTCCAAGGGACATTTGGTAGCCGTCTCGGCACCTAAGGTTACAGATAGAGGGAGAATGGTTTATAAACTGCTGTCCACCCATATATCCTTTGTCTTCATTTTTGGTCGCCATGCAATGTCTTGGGCCGATTGCTGGATGAAACTGCCAGTTCAGATGGGACTGTTTTCATTATTTTCATCTTTTACGTAAGTGTCTATATTTTGCCTGTTATTGTATAATCTGTTGTGTTCACCTTTATCAAGGAATAAATTCTATTTATCATATCTAAGTCTCGTCCCAGTTCAAACCCAGGTATATATATATATTTATAGTTTTTGGTGTACAATTACAGCCTGTCGCAAGCTCTCGTGACAGGCTTGTAATTAACTGGTGGCAGCGGCGGGATTGAACTGGACCTGGATTACAGTATTCTGCGGGGTACTGTGATCCAGTGGGAACTTGATGGTAATTGCAAGTTCCTGGGACTAAAGATATTGAACACACAGTGTACAACATATAACACAAGATATGGCACCTCCTCACTGTTCCCCTACTTGTGAGAAGCATTGCCTCCAGAACCAAAGTGCCGGCCATCCGTCTGACTGGAGCCGGGCACAGAGACCAGAGGAGTGCATCAAGTCGGCGCGGGGACCAGCAGCCAGCAAGGCTGAGAGAGAGACAGCAATCGGTGAGCATGAAACCCGGCAGGCTGAGCAAAGATCCACAGCTGCAGCTGCTGTAACCATCACACCGCCCGGAGAGCAGGGAAGGGACCCAGCTCCGGGACGGCAGAGACTTGTGGAGGGAGCGGGTGGTCTTGGAAACCACGGCAGTCTTGCACCAGGAGAGGTATTGGCCGCTGCGGCGGCCAGTCCATTTTTCCCAGAATTGCTGGCCCTGTTGTTGGCGCAGGAAGAGATGTCCCAAGCAGAGCGGCTCGAGCAGCTGAAGCTGGCGATGATCCGACTCGCTTATCCCCTCCCAGAGCCCGGCGCTCCAGCAACTCCGCTCTGGACTCCATTGCCCCTTGCTGGGGTTAGTCCACCGGCGGCGGAGAAGCCCTGGAATGAGCCCGGCGCTCAGGCAACTCCGCTCTGGACTCCGTTGCCCCTTGCTGGGGTTAGTCCACTGGTGGCGGAGAAGCACCGGCAGTCGCTGCGGCACTGCCAACAAATGGGCCACAATAATGCCCAGTGCGCTGACCGTGCGCGGTCAGGCGAAGAAGCCCCTCAGGGCCAACACTCACGAGCTGCGGAAAAGATGACCCAGTTAGCGGCATCCTCTGATGGCTCCCGCCCAGCCGGGGCGACAACCCTCCGCGGGACGTCTCCTGGAGAACCTGGACGGGCTGCATCAGCAACAGCGGCGGAGAGCAGCGGCCATCCACCTGATCCCGGCGGAGAACCAGCGGCGGCGGCAGAGAAGACGCCGCCACTCCGGCATCCTGCCGGCGGCAGTTTTATTTGGGGGGAGGGACAGGGTTTGCGGGAGGGGGTTATTTTACCAAGTTTGCATGGAGCTGAGTTCCTCCACAAAGACCTGGGACCCTTGTCCTGCACCGTTTTACCTGTACCCAACCCGGGTGCTGTTGCGGCAGCGGCCCGGCGCTGCCCAGCCCAGATGGGGCCGGCGGCGGCCGCTCCAGTCCCCCTGCAATTGGGACCAACGAAGGCGGCGGTCTCTGCGGGGACCAGCAAGGTAAGCCAGACCAAGTCGCAGACTGACTCTGACTTATGTTTCCCTATGACTGTACCCTGTTGTTTCACTATAGGGGTGACTGGGGGGTGGCAGGAGATAGGGGTACCAGGGGACGGGAAGGAAGGGCAGCAAGTGAGCCAGCCAGATTTCCCCATTACCTTGGCGGAGCGGCAAGGGGACCCTCAGTTAAGAGTCCCACTGTTGCAGCCTTGCTATGGGCTGGAGGTATCCGGGGTTGTGGCAGAGTTAGACCACCCCCAGATTACCTGCCAGCCAGGAGCTAAGGTGGGTGCATCTGCACCAGCAACCCTGAGCTCACCTCCGGTAATGGGGGCACAGCTTCAGGGAGAGGGGCTCGCCCCGTTAGCACCCAGCTCTAGGGTAGGATTGCCTGGGAGAGGGTTGGGTGGGCCAGTGGGAACCGGGGAGGGAAGGCAGCAAGTGAGCCAGCCAGATTTCCCCATTACCTTGGCGGAGCGGCAAGGGGACCCTCAGTTAAGAGTCCCACTGTTGCAGCCTTGCTATGGGCTGGAGGTGTTCGGGGTTGTTGCAAAGTTAGACCACCCCCAGATCACCTGCCAGCCAGGAGCTAAGGTGGGTGCATCTGCACCAGCAACCCTGAGCTCATCCCCGGTAATGGGGGGACAGTGTCAGGGAGAGGGCCTCACTCAGGTGTCCCTAGGACCCAGGTTAGGATTAGTTAGGGAGAAACGGAGTGAGGGGAGGCTGCAGGTAGGTAGCCCGCATCAGTTACCAGGGGAGGGGAAGGAAGGGCAGCTTGTAGGGCCGCCAGGCTTCCCCATTACCTGGGCAGAGCAGCAAGGGGACTCTCAGTTAAGAGCCCCACTGTGGCAGCCTTGCTATGGGCTGGAGGTACCAGGGGTTGTGGCACAGTTAGACCACCCCCAGATTACCTGCCAGCCAGGAGCTAAGGTGGGTGCATCTGCACCAGCAACCCTGAGCTCACCTCTGGTAATGGGGGCACAGCTACAGGGAGAGGGGCTAGCCCCGTTAGCACCCAGCTCTAGGGTAGGATTGCCTGGGAGAGGGTTGGGTGGGCCAGTGGGAACCGGGGAGGGAAGGCAGCGAGTGAGCCAGCCAGTTTTCCCCGTTACCCTGGCAAAGCCTCAGGGGGTGTCTCAGATCAGCAACCCCCTGTTGCAGCCTTGCTATTGGCTGGAGGTACCAGGGGTTGTGGCACAGTTAGACCACCCCCAGATTACCTGCCAGCCAAGAGCTAAGGCGGTTGCATCTGGAGAGATGCCCCTGGGCTCATCCCCGGTAATGGGGAGACAGTGTCAGGGAGAAGGCCTCACTCAGGTGTCCCTAGGGTCCAGGCTAGGATTAGCTAGGGAGAAGCGGAGTGAGGGGAGGCTGCAGGTAGGTAGCCCGCAGCAGATCTCAGTGAGAGAAGGAGGGCTAGTGGTAGCCAGGGAGGGAAAGCATCAGGTAGTGACGCTAGAGTTTCCCGTTACCCTGGCAGAGCCCCAGGGGGTTTCTCAGATCAGCAACCCCCTGTTGCAGCCTAGCTATGGGCTGGGGGTATCATGGGCAGTGGCCAGTTTTTGCCACCCCAGGGATACCTGCCAGCCAAGCGCTAAGGCGGTTGCATCTGGAGAGGTGCCCCTGAGCTCATCCCTGGTAAGGGGGAGACAAGGTCAGGGAGGTAGGTGCACTCAGGTAGTTCCAGGGTCTGGGGTAGGATTGCCCAGGGAGGAGAGGAGTGCAGGTGGGCTGCAGGGAGGTAAGCAGCAGGCTGAGGTGCTGGGCCTAGGGGAGGCTAGGCAGGGAGGCACCGTAGAGCAGGGGGAGATAGGAGGTCAGTGGGGTGTCAGGCAGCTGGCAGAAGCTAGGGATGGGCTAGGTAGGCAGAAAGTCCCTTGCTATGACGGGCCAGGAGTGACCCCCCTGACAGATTCCCCCGGGTCCCCAAAGGAAGGGCTGTGGGTAGATAGGCAGCCAGGGAGGAGAGTCAGGAGTATGGCGGAGCAGCTACAGGGTGTCACAGAGCCAGGGCAGGTAGGGTCCCTACAGAATAGTGACATAGCCCTTTCCCAGACTTGGTTGACAGGAAAGCGACGGTCTGTGCTGGATAGCTGGTCTCCTGCAGATGCAGAGACATGCCAGTCTCTGGGCAGTGTGCAGCCTGGACTGCACCGGGGCCCCTTCACCACGGACTTGGTTCCCAAGGCACTGGGTGGGGGGCAGAGGGAGGCAAAGGAGAATGCCCGGCAGCCAAGGTGGAGCCCTGCTCCCCAAGATCTGGACTTTACAATCCACTGTGTACTGGTCAATGCTGGAGGACAATTTTGCCAGGCCAATCCCTCAGGACGTATTGAGTGCGTCAAGAGCGCCAGTGGTATCCCAGGGCCATGGGGAGGCCGCTGGGGTACCAGGGGCCCTTGAGCAGGGGAGGTGTGGCGGTAGGGAGGGTTTGGCCCGGGGTTAACGGGGTTACCCCCCAAGGGCCCCCCTCTAACGTCGCCAGGGAGACAAGGGGTTAACTGGGCTGAGGCCCAGAAATGTGATTTTACCCTTGTTATAACCTGTAAATGTATTCTTCCCTGTTCCATTGTAATGTCTGGGTTAATCAGTACCTGCATAACACACACACTGGGTCATCAGGGGTTAATTGTGTAAGCCCAGTGGGCTAGTTAATGCGTTATCTGTGTATTCCCTTTGCCTCATCGGCCTGCAACTGCCTATGTCAGAGTGTAAGTGATGTCTGGAACATGAGGGGAAAGGGGGGGAATATTTTAACCTGTCTTGCCTGCCAGCCAGGTATTCTGAGCCTTGGGGTACAGCCTCCGGGTCACCCCCCAAGTACACACATATTAAAAATATAACTTTGTCATAAGAGGGACATATATTTTTGATAAAGTGACTTTTTGCAGTTTTTGAAATACACAGGCAGAATGCTAATGGTGTGCTAATGTACCGGCAGAATGCCTGTCTTTGTAATGCGTAAGGAACCAAATGGTGCCTCATATGAGTATTCACGTGAGTATTCACTGGAAGTGTATATCAACAGAGAGGTGTGATACATCGCCCTGATCAATAGGTAACTGACCTAATTGGTTATGCGAAAAGCCAAAAGCCCACTTCAAAAGGTTTTATTGATGGGGCCAGGGGGGGGGGGGCTACCCCCAACAGGATATCAAAAGTGAGTAACTTTATTAAATATATGAATACTATGAGATGTCCTTGGCTGAACCGGCTAAGAATTACATAAGTGTATTGGCGGGGGGCAGCCGATCTTGGGAAGTCTAAACATTGAATATGTAACTGCTGCTAAATGCCAGATATTAATATCTCTATTAATGTTCATATTACAATGTAATGATGGGTCTCTCTACGAGCGTCAGGTGTCCCAGAATGCAGTAATATATCTCACCTGACTGTGTGTATTACAGAACGGAAGTTATGCAATGATTTGCAGTAAATATGAAATTTTGGTTGAAGTTCTCAGAAACTGCAGCCCCCCTGCTATGATAATGAGCAGGGAAGAGGATGCCTTTGTAAACGTGGTAACTCACATTTACACACCAAGGTTTCCTGCAGGAGTGAACATGACAAATGTCCACCCTGCTTCAAAGGGTTTATTGATGGGGGGCTACCCCAAGCTGGAAGTCCCAAAATGAGCTTCAAAAGCTTCCAAGGGACATTTGGTAGCCGTCTCGGCACCTAAGGTTACAGATAGAGGGAGAATGGTTTATAAACTGCTGTCCACCCATATATCCTTTGTCTTCATTTTTGGTCGCCATGCAATGTCTTGGGCCGATTGCTGGATGAAACTGCCAGTTCAGATGGGACTGTTTTCATTATTTTCATCTTTTACGTAAGTGTCTATATTTTGCCTGTTATTGTATAATCTGTTGTGTTCACCTTTATCAAGGAATAAATTCTATTTATCATATCTAAGTCTCGTCCCAGTTCAAACCCAGGTATATATATATATTTATATATTTAGTTTTTGGTGTACAATTACAGCCTGTCGCAAGCTCTCGTGACACTCCTCTGTTGGCGAACATACAGTATTGTGATCTGCTTGACGTACCACTGCATAGGTCAAACTATATGAATACTATTAATATCTGATGATTTGGTTTCTTCCGAGATAGCATGTGGACAATGAAATGAAATTTCAAAAAGTCCCTAGTTATTTGTGACTGTTGCAAACTGGGAAAACTGGAGTAGAAAATATGACTAATCTATGGGTTGCGATTGTATTGTGTCCTTTGAGTCATGAACATACTGCTTTCCTAGTAGCATTGTGAGTAATGCATTAAAAAAGCACTGCTAATAAAACATGTTTGTTGACTATTTTTTTTAGGCAACTTCAGAATGTCCACACTGGACTAGACATGTCCGTTCCAGAGTACCAGGAGATTCGTGGAAAGATGATGACTGGGCATGTAGAGTATCAAATAGTTGTTGTTACCAGACTGTCTGCTTTCAAATCTGCCCAACACAAACCTGAAGACGTGGTTCAGTTTGTTGTAAGTATCTTGCACAATTGTGATTTTGTCAGGAGCAGTCCAAAGACCACGTAATCATGGAGAACCCTGCCAATCTATTCCTAATAATATAATGTATAACAATCCAGAGGGACATTCTTTGCAAAATGAGTTGCTTTTTTTGATGGAATGTTGATACTGGGCCTAGTTGAGTGATTGAACTGGCTAATATGTGTTTCTGATAATGTTAAAGATGATGGGTGCATGCACTCTCACAGACGGTGCAAAATCAGGTTTATTCAAAGATCGACGTTTCAGTTCTTGCGAAAGGTCCAGGCTTTAGGACCGAAACATCGTCTTTGAATAAACCTGATTTTGCACCAAGTTCATGAGTACATGCACCCTCCGTCTTTGAACTATATGATCCGGAGATACTACACGTTTTACGAGCGCACCTATGTCGGTATATGAGTTTTTAGTGCTCCTTTCTGTGCATTTTTTGATTATGTTGACACATCCACATTTTTTCTTCTTCTCCTATTTATGTATATATTCTGTAACTTAATCTTAATGTTTTTCTATCGCTTTTCTCCTTATTTTATTTATGTAGCCCCCTTTCCCCGTGACTAAGGGAAACTACGCATGCTGCTGTTACCTGTGTGGCTTACAGGAGGCCTAGGCCCCCCACCCCCCAAGTACTCAGGTGGCCTGGTCACCTAACCACCCCAGTGTCCACAGAGCCTTGCCCACCAAAAGAGTGTGTGTGGAGTAGCGCTACCCACTGTGTATGGCTGTTGGTGCACTTTGGTACCTTCCTGGTCCTAGGCCAGACCAGGCCGACTTGCCTGATAGATCCACCGAACCGCAACGTGGTCCCACGCTGCGGTCTGCTGGATCCTCTCTCACGCTTGTCCACAGGCGTCCGCCTCTGGAAGGAGCTCCAGCTGGAGTGTGTCCTTTATAAATGCCTTTAGTTGCCTGGGGTCTGGTCCCAGACCGCAAGCCGCACACACTGCGTGGCGTCCGTCACAGATGTGCTAATACTGACACTAATGTGCTATGGGCAGCGTCCCTATCTGGGGCCTTCCCTACAGCACACAAGGTGCTCGGATTCTAGCTGGGATCTGAGGGGATATCTGGCCTAGTCCAGTGGTGCACTTCTCCTTACCTCACCCCTTGCTATCCTGCTCCCGACTGGCGTGGTCTCCATAGTGCGCCAAATGTATCCATCTCTCTAAAGGCTGCCGCAACTCTCTGCACTCTGCCCATGTGCGAGACGTCTAGCGCGCATGTGCAACTATCCAAGATGGCGGCACCCTGCAAATCGGGACCACCGCGGAGTTCCGGCGACCCGCTCGCCAATCTACCTCTACCGCAGCGTTCCCTACTCCTATCCGGGTCTGCCCGCAGCTCTGGTGGCACCCGGGCAGCTCTGCAGCCGTCTTCCCACACCACGGACTGGAATATAAGGGGACCGGGCTACATGTAAAGGCCTATAAAGCATAGTATCTATATTATGATTATTTAAGTTTCCATATATGCAGTGTAGAATGACGTAACTATTCCCTATGCTCCAGCGGGTACAAACAAACACTCTCACGTTCACCCGTTATCTTTTCCATTCTTCACTAATCTTCTCCTGAGAGGTTTTCAGAATGTCACTGGATCATCAGGGACCTTTCTTCCCACTCTGTTACTTAGTTTCTTTTAGGCAGCACAGTCTCCTCTCTCTGAAGCTGATTTAGCATCAAATGACCTTTTTATTAGTTCCTTACTGGTAGATTGGTGAAAACTAGAGGACCAGGGGATGGAATGGGATGTTTGGCCGTGTCCAAAATTCCACTGGCGTCCGGCCGCCAGGACACTTCACCGCAGGGCAGCTTGCCGCGGGACATTTCGCCGCGATGTCTGGTCCGCCACGCACCTGACCCAATCCAACAAGCCAGGTCTGCCGCTCTGACAACTGCATGTTTAAAATTCCCGCGCGGGACCACTACACTGCCTAGACATCTTTCAATGTCCCATGGGCTGTCGGGCACGGCAGAGCTGGCTTGTCGGGGTAGACGGTGGTCAGGCGCAGGAGTGGACATCGCAGCGACGTGTCTCGCGGTCGAATGTCCAGGCAGTGAAGTGTCACAGAACACCAGTGGCGTTTCGGTCGTGGCCAAACATCCTAGACCGCCGGGAGTATTGATAGCCTCAGCAGCCACTTGGTCAATCCTGGATGTCAACAGACTTTTTGTTATGGGGCAGGAGGAGAAAAGAAAAAAGTGGCTTCCAATTCAGGAAAGTTGTCTGTTATGTTTACATGCCCCTCTATTTCCTATGTGTAATCCTCATAATTGGTACACTGGCTCAGCACACACAATTTTTACTAAAACAGTCAAGTTTCAGCCAAATCCTTTTATTTTTTTATTTTCCAATATGTGCATCAATACAATCTACACACTGACAAGTGATTAACTACTGTAAGTTGCTGATCGATCACTCAAATTCGGATGGGGGATCACTAAATGCATCTTGGGTAATCTTCTGCTGTACTGACAGCCAAAGTTCTGTGAGGAAGATCATGTGACCATGTGATCATGTGACCAGGATTCAATTGGTTCACTGCTAGAGAGGGTAGGGCTAAAAAAAGTGATGCTGTTTCAGAAGGGGAAGGGGATGTGACTTTGTATATGGTTGCTATACGAACAAAAATGCCTGTTACATTAGAATACATTAAAAATGTCTTTGAAAAAAATGTTTTTTTTCTCAAATGCTACAAGTATTTTCTTATAGTACAGAACGGATTTATTTAAAAAAAAAAAAAAACACATGTATATATTGTATATGGATGTGGTATCTTTATAGAATGTTTTTGGGGGGGATCGCCTTTACCCAGAGATGCATTGTTTCAAGAAAGACAATCCAATGTATCTCGAAAGCTCGCACAAATGAAAGCATTTAGTTAGCCACAAAACGGTATCCACCCTGGTCTCTGCCTAAGGCTGGGAGTCATCAAACTCTGTTAAATTAGACTTAATATTGCACCTAATAAAAAAAACAATGTTATGACCCAAGTCATTAACATAGAGGTACAAATTTACTAGGTGCAATATCAAAATTGCCATAGCTATGCATTCATTACCTCCACCAATAAATTAGAGTTAATTACCACTAGTTATCCAATAGGGGAATATCATATGCTTCTCCCATAGGGTTATGTAATAGAGATATTACAAAGCCTATGGCAAAAAATAATTGAACCCCTTTGATGCCTGAGGCTATCAATGCATAGCACAGATAACAAAGGGGTGAATACCTTCCTAGTACTATGTTACCTACCCGTCTACCCAAGAGGCTAATAAGGCATTGCTTGGCATCCAAATGAGTAAAATGGGGGTATTTACTCAGTTTTTATCTTTGGCTCCGATTAATTTAACGCACAAGTTAAAATATGCTTTGTTTTATGCTGTAGCAAGTTGATGACTTGCTCGTTTCAATAACGTATATTTTGTTTCTGCTAATTTCCAGTAGCGCAGGTTGATGTCTCGAAGCCTAATCATTTTTCGAGGTCACTCCCAGTCCTGGCAACCCTCACTTTTTGTGCGTCTCACTGATTTTTATTATTAGTCATGTCATACAGTAGACCTCAACGGAGTCTCACTGCTACAAATCAGCAGTTTTCTATCAAAATGCCATGTTTTGGTCCAGGGCCTCAAAATCTCACTCGTGGTCATCTTTTCACTCTCCACAGTTGGAGTTGCAATTTTTATCTTCACGGTTGCCTGTGTTGTGATGCTAATGAAGCAAAAGACCAATTCAAGTGCCACACAGATACATTACAATTACATGCACATATCTGTATGTTGAAAACTCTTCACATCTCAAGCTATTATTTTTTTTTATTTCTATCAGGTTCAATTTATATGACCAGAAGTCAAATATAATAGAAGAAAGACTTTATAGAGTCTGACATGACTACAGAAAATGACATACACTGTAAATCCTGTATGAATAGATGCATTATTTATAGAAATAAATAGTGAACTTAAAAAGCTGAAACAGAATGGTCTGTATTGCAGATTTTTACATAAGGAAATGTATTGTTGAAATTCACTACAAGCCCATAATAATTTCAAGCCCGTTTTGCACAGCATTTATACTGTATTGTTATTTTTTAATTACAATGTATTAAACACTAATCCAAAAAGTGGGTGGGATCACACTGACACACTCTTTGAATTAAGATATTATTACAATTATTGACATTTTTCATTATTTATGTGGCGAGTAGAATGACAATAAATTGATTCCAGACCCTCCATCGCCGTTTTCGTTGTACTGAAACTTGTGAAGTTATGCCTGAGATTGGAACATATTAAATTAAGTTAATAGTATCTAAGTCTGGCAGACACACTACTGATATTTAATTCAGAGTTAGAATTGCCAGACAAAATAACTTGATATAGTTAAATAGGCCAGGAGTGTGCTTTCAAAAATGTGTACTCATAGCACTTTAGTAAAATTGTTCTGAAATGTGGCCATCATATATATATATATATTTTTTTATGACAATTCTCAGAGCTGGCAAACCAATATTGATATTTCTGCACTATAACTATGGCTGTGGTTTGTATTATGAGTAAGATCTCATGTGGAACATTTAGAAAGTGGTTCAGATTTCCTGGCTACCAATATCGAGGCTTTCCTGTTACAAATCTTGATTTGCCCAGATATTTTATAAAAAAAAAAAAAAACTTAATTTTTTTACAATTAACATTTCACAGTCAATCAATAGCTTGGAATAAGACGTAAATTGCCTTGTTTCCTACTGGAACCAGTCATAAAACATATATCTAATTCAATTGCTCAGCCTTAGTTTGGTTCCTACACTCCTATTTAATAAAGTTATATGTTGTGAGATTTTTATGATATACTGATATACTGTTTATTGCTGTTGGAGTTAAAAAGTAATACCATTACCCAGCTACCTTAGAAGTAGCACTGTTGATTCATATTTTAATTGGTGCACTCAGATTTCTGACACTTGCAGATGCAACTATCATGCTGTGGGACGCATACTAAAGGTGTGCACTTTAGGTGGTGGTTTGGTTCTAAAATAATTTGTGTTGTATTTTTTTAAATTATGCTCCTCTCCCCTTCCATCCTCTCCCCAAATTCAAACTTTGTGCCCATACATAATGTCCTTATTTCTTTTTTGATTGATTAACCCAGCAACACAGTACTCAGCATTCTGGTCTCGGCACATACAAAGAAACGTTTATTTTGAAGATAAATACTCACGTAAAGAAACAGTGCAAAATGGAGGTGACGTTTAAATGTCATAATATCCTCAAAGATAATGGCATAATATTCTGTATCTCAGTGGAATCCTTGTATTTGATTTTAGTATAATGATGTTGAAGCTTCTCTCCTTCATTTCGGTGTTAACCCTCACACATCCTCCTGGTGTAATACTCTGTCCTTCTACTAGCTACCCTGGTAGATATTTATCCCAATAATATCCCTTAGCCAGCTCTTGCTATGTCATTCTATTACCACATAAGGTCCTTTAGATTCAAACTGATGTCAAATCTTATAAGAAACTGCCCACGCCTCCATGCAGAGAATAACTTAATTTGGCATATCTTCTGGAAAGATCTCAGAACTCCTTATTAATCCAACCTAATGTCATAGCTTCTTCTGTTTGCATCAGCTCTAACCACAGGTGTCTATGTTCACTCAAATTTAAAACCACAGGGCAAGCTACAGATAACTCGACACAGCTGCACTCCCAGTATAACTAAATACTGTCCCAATATAACTGAAGTTATCCGAAGATACCAATTAAGCAACATTATAATATCATATACGATATAATATGAACTGAAGAGAATCATTGCAAATATACTGTATACTTTGCATTATGTCTTCATACCAAATTCATATAGATAACAATATAATATTATCACTGAAATGGATTTCTTACACTTAATAAAACACATATTATATATGTCTCTCACACCCTCACTTTACCCGCTGGTGAGTCTTACCGGCGGCAGGGTGATGCGGCGTCTCCCAGCTTTCTCCTGCGTCTCTCCCTCAAACTCCAGTGTCTCCCCCTACAACTCGTGTGAAAATGGCATACCATGAAAACGGGACACTACGTGACATCACATAGCATCCCGTTGTCATGGCAGCACGGCGTCATTTGACGCTGCGCAGCCATTTTCACGCGAGTTGCAGTGGGAGACACTGGAGTTTGAGGGAGAGACACAGGAGAATGCAGGGAGACGCCGCCCCACGCTGCCGGTAAGATTCAACAGCGGGCAAAATGCACTTGCCCCAGACGAGTGCATTTGTCGAGCCCTGAATATATATCTATATAATAATAATGGTTTGTTCTTGTATAGCACTGCTAGTTTTACTTAGCACTTTACAGAGACGGTGATTTGGGGCATTAACAAAAAAATAAACACATCTATGTAAAAAAATACATTAATAGCCCCATTTATTATCTTAGTGACTAGCTGCTAAGGTAATGAAGGAGTTAACCCTTCACACAAATAAGGCCTGTGACATAACATTTGACAGTTACACGGTACATCCACCAATCGTATTGCTGGATGTACTGTACTATGTGAACATCCATCAATTTTCTCTGAGAATGATCTCTCAAACTTGATGGAATCACATGGCACACGATTGGTTAATGTTTCATGTGAATCCTTCCCTTTTTTGGGTGCTGTGAGGTCACATTAAAGGGAAGGAATTAAATAGTACATGAATAGTTGGTTTGTATCCTTACGCGCTCGACTGTTGAAGGATAATGGAAAAGTCTAAACAAAATAATAATAATAATAGTTTGTTCTTGTATAGCGCTGCTACTGTAGGTGTACATAGCACATTACAGTGAAATTTTGCAGGCACAGGTCCCTGCCCTATAGAGCTTACAATCTATGCTTTTGGTGCCTTCCCCTGCTCCCCTGGGACATTGCTACTTTGTGACTGAGCCTGACGGAGGCGTCCAGCCTGGAGGTTGCAGCAGGGAGCTGATCCATCTTGCTTCCAGTGTGGTCCCGCAGTCACAGCAAAGCAGAGGTCCCTACCTGTTATCAGGTTTTTCTACAATGCGATTCTATCACGTTTGTTAGTGTGTGCATTCTTAAGGTTTCTTCAACCTAGTATATGTATTAAAACGACAATACACTATGGGGCATGCGCTTCTGCTTTTTGTTTTTTAGATCCCCTTGGAAATTGATTAACTCCACAGAAGCTGCTCAGATCCCAGAAATTATTTGGGCCATCTACCCTATATCCTTTCTTCAATTTGGACTTTGTTGTGTTGATCAATATCTCCTATTGGTTTAGGATTAACATTTGATATACATATTTTAACGCTTGATAATTCTCTATTTTACTGTATATGGAGAGATGGAGGGAGAGATAGATTTATCTCTTTTTAGCCCTTGCTGGAGGCAGGCCTCCACAATGATATTCAGTTACTGCGCTTGCAAGTCTCTCTCTTCTGCGTTGCTCCAAGAAATGTTATGATTTCACCCCGTCTTACTTTTCATCGTCATATCGGTCTTTTGATATCCCTTGGCATTCAGTCGAGTACCTTCCTGTCTGGTGTGTGACCTTATTTGGGGGAGAGGTAATCGTTCTACCGTGGGAGATCACCTTCAGTTACATATAGTTACATAGTAGATGAGGTTGAAAAAAGACGTAGCTCCATCAAGTTCAACCTATGCTAAATTTAGACAACAGATACTTTATCCTATATCTATACTTACTTATTGATCCAGAGGAAGGCAAACAAAAAACCCCATTAAGGGGAAAAATTAATTCCTTCCTGACTCCAAGAATTGGCAATCGGATTAATCCCTGGATCAACATCCTTCCCATGTATACTTATTTGGTATATCCCTGTATACCTTTCCCATCTAAAAAGATGTCCAACCTTTTTTTGAACAAATCTATTGTATCTGCCATCACAGTCTCCATGGGTAATGAATTCCACATGTTAACTGCCCTTACTGTAAAGAACCCTTTCCTTTCTTGCTGGTGAAATTTCCTTTCCTCCAACCTCAAGGGATGGCCCGAGTCCTTTGTACTGCCCGTGGGTGTGACGATAGCCTGCCGTAGCCGGTATAATGGGGTTTGGCCGCCATTGGAGTCTATGGGAATAATCCCGAACTTTCAAGGGGGTCCATACTCCGGCGGGTTGGTCCAAGAGGGTCAAGCATGGTTTTGCAGCGATGCCGGAGCAGTGGCTACAGATACCCCAACCCCTGATCCTCTGGGCCCTCCGGAACCGGAGCTATGGATTACCAAATTTCCGCTTTTGACACTTAGCCGTTTTCCTGAGCTGTTTCTGCCGCCGCCATTGGAACCTATGGCGCGGCCCGCTCTTCTCGGTTCGACCCTTATCGGGGGTCCAGGATACGGGGACCCGGTTGTGGTCGAGTGGGGGGAGGTCTAGGAACTAGGGACAGAAAGAATTTTATTCCTAGGGGCCCTAGAACTGTTTATTCCCACGCCACTTGTCGTTGAACTTGACTTGTAAGTGATCAAAGCTCTCCTATTGAAATTGTATCCGCTTTGAGGTTAAGCGGTTTGGACGGCAGCCAACTCATTCCTGGAAAGCTCTCTCGAGGATTTCTCCATTGAAGTCAATGAGCCCATTGACTTTCAATGGGAAACCGCCGCTCTTCCTCTCGGACGCCATCTGTTGGTCTTCTCAGGAACAGGACTCAACAGCAAGATTCGCCATTGAAAGACATGGAGTTCCAATGGCGGCCTATGGGAGCCTGCAAAATGGTGCCTGAAAAGGCGGGAAAGTTACACAAAGGGTTATAATCACTATACCACTATTAACCCTTGTGCTCCCGGATGGATCCCAGTGTGTGTGTGATGCAGACACTGATTAACTAGATGTTACAATAAAACGGGGAACAGGGGAATACACATTTACATGTCATAACAGGAGTTAAATCACAGTTCTGGGTCTCAGCCCAGTTAACCCCTTGTCTCCCTGGTGAGGTCAGGGGATGGCCAAATAGGGTGTAACCCCTTTAATCCCAGGCCACCCCCGTTCTCCCTCTACAGTGGGATGAATAGTTTTTTTAAATGCTCCTTGTATTGTCCCTGAATATATTTTTATATAGTTATCATATCCCCTCTTAGACGCCTCTTTTATAATGTAAATAAATCTAATTTAGCTAGCCTCTCCTCATAAGTTAGAATGTCCATCCCCTTTATTAATTTGGTGGCTCTTCGCTGCACTCTCTCTAGTTCCATAATGTTTTTTCTTCGGATTGGTGCCCAAAATTGTACTCCATATTCAAGGTGTGGTCTTACTAATGCTTTGTAAAGGGGCATAATTATGTTTACTTCCCTTCCATCCATTGCCCGTTTGATGCAAGATGAGATCTTGTTTGCCTTTGCAGCTACTGCATGACATTGGCCACTATTGCTAAGCCTGCTGTCTACAAGCACTCCTAAATCCTTCTCCATCAAGGATTCCCCCAATATATCTCCATTTAATTTGTAAGTTGCCTTTTTATTCTTGCATCCAAATGCATAATCTTACATTTATCTGTATTAAACCTCATTTGCCATTTACCTGCCCACGTTTCCAGTCTCTCCAAGTCCTTCTGAAGAGAAATTACATCCTGCTCTGATTCTATTACCTTACACAATTTAGTATCCTCAGCAAAGATGGAGACTTTGCTCTCGATCCCAACCTCAAGGTCATTAATAAACAAGTTAAAAAGCAGGGGTCCCAGTACCGATCCCTGAGGTACTCCACTCACGACTTTAGCCCAACCTGAAAAAGTTCCATTTATGACAACCCTCTGTTGTCTGTCCTTTAACCAGTTTTCAATCCAGGTGCATATATTATTACTGAGTCCAATTTTCTTTATTTTGTACACCAACCTCTTTTGTGAAACCGTATCAAAAGCCTTTGCAAAATCTAAGTAGACCACATCAACTGCATTACCCTGGTCTAAATTCCTACTTACCTTCTCAAAGAAACAAATAAGGTTAGTTTGGCAAGATCTATCCTTCATAAATCCATGCTGACTATTACTAATAATTTTGTTTTCCATTAGGTATTCCTGAATATTATCCCGTATTAAACCTTCAAGTAGTTTCCCTACTATTGAAGTCAGACTTACAGGTCTGTAATATCCCGGTTGTGATCTAGCTCCCTTTTTAAATATAGGCAGCACATCTGCTTTATGCCAATCTTGTGGTACTAAGCCTGTGGAAATGGAGTCCTTGAATATTAAATATAATGATTTTGCTATTACTGAGCTTAACTCCTTGAGAACTCTTGGATGTATGCCATCAGGGCCAGGTGCCTTATTTACTTAAATTTTTCCAAGTTGCTTATGAATTTCTTCCTCAGTTAACCAATTGTTCATTAATATGGAGGTTGTGGCTTCCTCCTGCGGCACTACTATTGAACTTGATTCTTCCCTGGTAAACACAGACGCAAAGAATGTGTTTAATACCTCAGATTTTTCCTTATCTCCAATAATCTGCCTACCTATCTCACACTGAAAGGGTCCTATATTTTCTTTTATCATTATTTTGTTATTAAGGTACTTAAAGAACTTTTTAGGGTTGACCTTACTTTCTATTGCAATCCTTTTTTCATTATCCATTTTTGCTAATTTGATTGCCCTTTTGTAATTTTTGTTACATTCCTTATAATTCTGATAAGATGTATCCGTCCCTTCTGTTACCTGGAACCTATAGAGGCGCTGCACTGCTAAAGAATATGTAGGGTATGAACCCTAGATGCTTAGTCCTGTGTCCCCACTACTATCGGCAGACCTCCTGTAAACAGCAGGTATCATGCAACACATACGTAGTAATGGCCAAATCTCCCATCGGGTGGGGGGGAAACACCGTTACAGTTGTCTGAAGCTTCTTAATTGTCTTTCAATTTAGAGTCCAAGGTTCAGATCCATACGTGAATACAGGCAGAATACACTGGTCAAAGACTTTTCTTTTGAGGGACAATAGAAGGTTCCCTTGTAAGGATATATTGTTTCATCTCGAATGTGCTCCACCCCCTCTTCATTCTGCTATTGATTTATTTATAAACGTTCCCATCTGTTGATACTTTCTGGACAATATAGAAATTTGTTTAAAATTGCTTTGGTCTTATTGAGATGCAGATAGAGGCCCAGCTTCTTCAGCCAGTTCTCTGATTTATTGCTAGAGGCCTTCTGGGCTGGTCAAAAATAACAATGTCACCTGCAAATAGTAGGTGACTCAAGTATTCACCGTTAATTCTGATTCCCTTTTCTTCACAATTTAATGTCCTGAACAATTCTTCAAGTGTTGCTGTAAAAAGCTTTGGTGACATGGTGTTTCCCTGTTGCACTCCCATTCTGATCTTTACATTGTATCTTCATTTAGTCTAATGGTTGAGGTGGCATTCTCGTAAACGTTTCTTATAATATCAATGTACACTGCTTCAACGCTTTGTCTTCTGAATACTTTCAATATTGCTGAGGTGTAGACAGAATCAAATTATGTTTTCGTAATCTACTTATCCTTAGCTGAATGGTAGATCATATTCATTACTTTGTGAAATCACTTCTTGTCCTACTTGCATGTGGTCCATTGTGTTGTACCCACTTGTTGTCTAGTCTGGACAAAGTCCAGCATCTGTTGCAGCCGATTAGTGCGTATCTTCGTAAACATCTTGTTTGTGATTGGAAGTAGATTAACAGGTCTGTTGTTCTTGAGGTCATCTTCTTTGTCTCCTTTCTTATGGATGAGGATAACTACTGTATGGCACGACTCCATTGTTCTAGTACAGGGGTCTCCAACCCTGTCCTCAAGAGCCGCACACAGACCAGCTTTTATGGATATCCCTTTTTCAGCCCAGGTGGCTCAATCAGTGGTCCAGTCAAGCACTGAGGCACTGATTGAGCCACCTGTGCGGAAATATGGATATCCATAAAAGCTGGCCTGTGTGTGGCTCTTGAGGACTGGTTTGGTGACCCCTGTTCTAGTACATACAAATACCACGTGGTGCATTTGCATGTCTCAGACAGGTCTGCAACCCTGTCTTTCCCCATTATTGCTTAGAAAACACGGCTTCCACTGCAGCCAGGAATTCTGGGTGTTGACATGCAAATGAGCAATGTGTCACTCTTTACTTCTTATCCATTTTAACATGGAACCCTATAAGCTTATGCCAGCCGTACTACACCGCTTTTTAGCACAGCTTGAGTTAAAGAAGTGCATAGCCAGTAAACCTACTCACAGACAGCTGTTTCGACCTTTTGGGTCTCATCAGTGCAAGGTTGTTTTCTGGCTATACAGCATATAAAGCTGCATATCATTACCCAGAATCCCGGCTGCAATGGAAGCACAGTTTGCTAAGTGAAAATGGGGAAAGACAGGGTTGCAGACCTGTCTGAAACATGCAAATGCACCACCAGTGGTATTTGTATCTTCATTGTTCTGGAATTTGCCTGCTTTTCAAGCAGCATGTAAATTGTTTTTGCAAGGATTTTCTCTTTTTCATCAGTCATTTGTTCTTCTTTTTTTTTTTTAAGAGCTTTCCACTATGATACTCAATAGTTCTTCAGAATTGTTTGTTGAAGTGTTCCCACCACGCATGTCGAGGATGCTGAACCGATTTTTCTGCTGTAGTTCAAATTCTCTTCCGTTATGCTTGAGGTTCTTCATATTGGTTATTTTTGTCTCTTTAATCATTTTTTTTCTTCTTTCCATCTTTCATTCTTCAATGTCATTTTCCGCCAACCAATTGGTAATCACTCCAAATATCAAAATGATTAAGGAATGTGCAGTTCTTCTATAATGTGTTTCTTGTTAACAAGGATAGTCAATGTAATTCTTTATTCCATTGCCTTCACTCCATGTCCTATTGTGCTATTGGAATCTTCTTGAAGACGAATGATATGTTTTCACATTCCACAGATTCTACCAATCTGTCCCCATGTTAATTCCTGTTGCCATAACCCTACTTGCCAACGTCTTTCTAATGGGCACCGATCATTACATTCAAATCTCACAATGATCTTAAACGTGCCCATTTTCTTTGTTGGTTAGTTTCATTTTTAAGTCTTCCACTTCATTGTACGTGTGACGTGATGTGGCATAATTTGAAACGTCCATCTCTTTGTCAACTGAATGGCAATTCTTGCTGCTCTTTCTGATGAGCTTTCATATTCCACTATGTTGTTTCTTCATCAAAGAAGCCAACCCCACAGACTCTTCCATTTTCTGTACCCTTGTAATCTAATAGTTGTGTGCTTTTGAGCTCAATGACACCTTAAACTATTGTCTTTACTTCGCTATGGCCAATAATATCCAATTTTTCAAGCTCGACTTCCAGCTCTTGCAGTGCTGCTGCTTCATAGTTGTAGGTAGCCAGATTTGATGTTTGAATGACCGCTTTTGTTTACCGTCCCGAGATTCTTAGCACCCTCTGCCTTCATGTCTTCATCCTGAATGCTCAACAGCCCATGGACAATCCAGCCTCCTGAGAATAACGGCCATTGCTTTTCGGAGTAATCCATATTTGGGGGTTGCCATGCAGGCCTCATTTGTATGTTGGCAAGTACTTTTTCCACTTGAGCTGGGCATATTGTTCAAGCCTTCATAGTATGGTTCAACCTACCAGCACAAGTGCCACAAGACATCTTTTTTAACACCTGTTGCCACCTTCCCGCCACTTTGAGGTAGTGAGATAAAGATCTGAGGGAAGGATAAATATTTTTATACACACCTACATACATACATACATACGTTTGGATAAAAATATAGATGATGACATGAGGTTGAGAGAGTGGGTAACATGGGGAGGAGTGGGAGAAGTGACATGGGGTGGTTGAGAAGAGTGATATTGGGTGATTGAGAAGGACATGGGGTGGGGAAGAGGAATGTGGCATGCAGCGGGACTAGATGACATTGCAGCTTTCAATTGAGTGACTCCGCAGCTAGAGATCTGTAGCTGCAATTTAAAAACAAATATCATGTTGTTTCCAACAAAATGTCACTACGTTTCTCCAAAATGTTGAACATTTGTAGTAAAAAACAGTTCACATTGACATTTCATGAAAATGGAAAAGTTGGCTGCAAACATGAACTCTGGCAATTCTTTCATCCATGTCTACCGGCAGCTATATTTGTTTTCCCTTGTAAGTACTGGCAAAAGTAAAAAAATTATCTCTGCATTCCTCGGGATGTTGGTTTCTGGAGCTTTGCCAGTGTGCAGCTCCAGAGGACCTCCTGGTTCATAAAAGGTAACAAAAAAAACTTACATTCTGGGTAGAGGTGCATTCAAACTGTAAGGCTCCAAATTTTATGAAGAACACATTTTATTTTCATTACTTGTAGAATGATTTGCAATGTTTGCATGGTCAATGCCCGCTAGATTGTTGACTTGATAAAATGTAGGAATTATTGATGGACTGTTTGCATGGCATTGCTGCTTGAACAAAAAGCGACCTCCTAAACTAAAGAGGGTGCAAAAGAGCAGATATCAGTAAAAGTATACATTTTATACAAATAAAGTGCAATACAACATAAATATCAAAAAAGTTGCACAGCGATAAATATATGGATGTCCCCTCATATACCCCAAAATAATCATCAAAATGGAGACATCTAGTGTCATCCCTAGCGTGGAGGAGCGAGCGTCAGGTGCTCACATCTTTAACTCCCCCAGGAAGTCCTAGCTGAAGCAAAGCTGGCAGCTGACGGTCTGGTCGGATCCACCGCAGTTCCCGCAGTGAGGATGGAGCTCAGCTACTCGCTGGAGTCAGACAGCAGCTGACCGAGAAGTTAAGCCTGTCGCCCCCTGCGCAACAGTATCGTAAGCTGAAAATATTTTCTGGGGTACTGCCACCGCCCACGGGGAAGAAACGATTTAGGGATGAAAGGATTATACCCTGCAAGCAATGGAGGAGTGGTCCCGTTCAGAGGCCATGAACAGGCAGCGAATAGTAGAGAGCCTACGGCCCCCAGCAGCCCAACTTGTGCGAATGCACCGCGAGACCAAGGGGGAAGTCCCCGCCCAGGAGCTGGTCGAGCTCCTTAACCAGGCATATACTGCTGAGGATGCTGAAGATGAACTGGCCCAATTTTGTGCTCTCCGCCATAAGGAGGGAGAAGAGCTGTCTGCGTTTGTTTGATGTGTGCAACTCGTCCTTATGGGGACTGCTCTCCAAGAAAATGATTCCCACCACAGCAGTAAATGAGTACAGATTCAAGCTACTCATGAAAGGATCTCTTCCCTCGCACCCTATAGCTCATATGATGCGAGGCGCCCCTCGGGCTTTGGCACTCCCAAACTCTGCCAGGAAGCCAACACCTCTTTAGTGAAGCATGCTCCTGCCGACACGGTCGCTGTTATCATGAGGGAATGGGACAAGTTACACATGGATCGTGGCTTTCTCTACCGGGTTGTCCCCTATCTAACCACTCCGATAGGAGACAGCTAGTCTTGCCCAGAACACTACACTGTCCTACGATCTCTGCATGATGATCACGGACATCTGGGAGTGGACAAAACATTTGGACTAGTAAGAAACAGGTTCTTCTGGGCCAAGATGAGGGAATCAGTGGAGCGTCGTTGCCGGAAATGTCTGTGGTGCATACAGCGGAAAACACTGCCTACATGCGCAGCCCCAATAGACCATTACTCCAACATTACATTACAGCTTCAGATGTATGGAACTCACTACCGCTAGACCTCGGGTTTATATCTACCTTACCACTGTTTCGGGCCCAGTGTAAGAATGATCTCTTCCTTCTGCCTTCTGGCTTTCCCTGTCTAGCAAAACAATTGTATATTGTATTGATTTGTTTAACTGTAAAGTATTGCAATGTTTTTTACTCCAAAAATAAATGAAGATGATATATTCAGTCCATTGATATATCATCTCCTCATTAAAGAAAGTGCATATGTAGGTATTAGTCTAACACAACATTGTAATAAAAAAAAACATATATTTTAATAAGAAAGTTTATTAAAAAGAATGAATATACAGCTCAACCCCCTTATAACGCTGTGCTTGGGGTCCAAAGAATCACATTGCGCTATAAGCGCATCGCGTTAGAAATAATGTTCAATGGTATGCATTGTACAATAAAAGTATTTAAGATACCAATAATCGTGTTGTAAAGTATTCATAAATACGAAAATTGGGAGCCACGCTTGCATCACGTTATATGCGGATTCTCGTTGTAACAGATCGCGTTATAACGGGGTTGAGCTGTGTATGTATGTATGTATATATATATATATATATATATATATATATATATATATATATATATATATATATATATATATATATATATATATATATATATATATATATTAGAATATCCATAAAAACGCATATATTAAAAATAGTATATACTATACATATTCTACATACCTGCCATGAGGAGATAAAGCATTGATGCTTAGAATCAATAAAATTAGACTATAACAATAAATACATTCAAACCTCACATTAAAATAATTATACTGTACATATCTTGCTATATATATCCAACATAAAAATCACAACTTAATTCAATCACATTGCTAATTATAAACCCAAATTATCTCAAGAGAATGGGCAAACTTCTAAAGCTCTTAATTATTTTAGAAAGGTCATCGGTTCTATCATATCATTTAGACTGTGCGGATTTCTTGTCTGCAGTTGGTATATCCAGAACACTTCCCTTTTCTGGACTTGGTTGTCTCTGTTCCCACCGGTTTCATGAGGTGGGTACATTTTCAACCACGCTAACTTGTAGACCACTTATATCAGTGCCATGTACATCCATAAAATGTTAATATACCGTATTGGCCCGAAATATATAGTACGGCCTCGCACATAATGACCCAAAAGTTTTGAAGGTGTTCTACATAAAAAATAAAAGGTGTTAGGCTGCGCATATAATACGAGTACAGTTTTCGGAAAAAAAACATAGCACTATATTTGGGCCAATACGGTAATTAGGAAACACTTTTCCCCTTTCAAATAATTTACTAGCTATTTTTAATGAGCAATATAGGGGTTGCACCCGCTCAACCTAGTGTGACCGCTAGGATCACTGAATCAGACTGGTGCAATAGGGCAAGGAGACTAATCAGAACACAGAGAACACTGTATGATGTAGAGACACAGAACATACAGATAAGGCCCTATTAATGCACTCAAAATCTGAGGGGTAAGTCACCCTAGTAAAAAAGCAACAACACAGGAATAATCTGAACCAAACCTATAAATAGTGTTTTAGTATGCTTTATTGATGTTGGTTAAAAAATGGTACCAGATTAAATGGTGAATAGAATGAACCGAATACAGTGAGTGCTATTGGGGCAAATTGCCAGATAGTTGATCCAAAATAGTTGGAAAACTAAACATAAGCACTATAAATTACAGATAGCACACGATCAATGCCTATGGTATAAGGCAGTGAAGGCTAACTGAAATGGATGACGTCACTGGAGCACTATATAAAATATATACATCCACTAGAGGCAATTCAGTGTGTGTGAACTCCAGCTCACTGTAAACCATACATCAATGATGGGGTAGAAGGTAAAACAGTAGCAATGGTGATCATTAGTAACACACATAGATATTAGTACAGCTGACATACATAGATCATTAGAACAATGGTGGTGTGAGCCCCACAAAACCTGTCCATGCTAGTTAGTAACTACACATAGGGATAGAAATGAGGGAAAGGGATACCCTACACACCAATATATGTTAACCCTGTGAGGAGAGAACAATACTGCAGGATCGTGTAACCCACTAGCTCTGACCCTCAATAACATACCCCTACAGCACACGGGGGGGGGGAGAGGGGGGTTGGAGGACAGAAAAGAGGGAAAGATGGCCCTGTAAACTTATCTGTGCTGGCCCTGGGTACACGATCCTAACGGTCAGCCTGGAAAGGTGCCTCGTGGAGTGCGCAGCTGAAGAGAACTCTGGCGTGGGCACGGTGAGGTAGACTAGAAGCTGCAGGCATCCATGCTTGGTGTGTAGAGTACCCCTTTCCCTCATTTCTATCCCTATGTGTAGTTACTAACTAGCAGGGACAGGTTTTATGGGGCTCACACCACCATTGTTCTAACGATCTATGTATGTCAGCTGTACTAATATCTATGTGTGTTACTAATGATCACCATTGCTACTGTTTTACCTTTTACCCTATCATTGATGTATGGTTTACAGTGAGCTAGTGATTACACACACTGAATTGCCTCTAGTGGATGTATATATTTTATATAGTGCTCCAGTGACGTCATCCATTTCAGTTAGCCTTCACTGCCTTAAACCATAGTCATTGATCGTGTGCTATCTGTAATTTATAGTGCTTATGTTTAGTTTTCCAACTATTTTGGATTAACTATCTGACAATTTGCCCCAATAGCACTCACTGTATTCGGTTCATTCTATTCACCATTTAATCTGGTACCATTTTTTAACCAACATCAATAAAGCATACTAAAACACTATTTATACCTGTAGGTTTGGTTCAGATTATTCCTGTGTTGTTGCTTTTTTACTAGGGTGACTTACCCCTCAGATTTTGAGTGCATTAATAGGGCCTTATCTGTATGTTCTGTGTCTCTACATCATACAGTGTTCTCTGTGTTCTGATTAGCTATTTTTAATTCCAGAAATATGTTCCCTTATTCTGATTTGTACCTGTCTTATGGTCTTCCCGATTTTATAATATGGGTCACATGGGCAGTTGACTATGTAGACTACATAATTTGAATAACAATTATTAAAAGTTCTAATAGAGAAAATAGAGCATAGCACCGTATCCGTGCTCAGAAGTGAGCATACAGCATCATAAAGCATATCATATATCCAAATATAACATCAAGTCCACATTGATAACTGGTATCTTGCAATAAGTCTTGCTTGTAAATCTAGTCATATAGTGCTCCGATTAGGGGGAGGACCTGAATAAAAGGCAATCAGGTGGGCTGACCTTGCTGCCCAAAGTAAATGGACCGCTGGACCCCAACATAAAGACTTTGTGTATAGGGTCACTCCCCTGGGGCTAGAGTAGGTGGGCTGCAGAGTGCTTGAGATAAGCAATCAAAAATTTGAGGGTATTCACACTTGACAGTGTAATCCTGTGGTCTGCGTGCTACTGCACCGTGGATTCTGAGAAGCAATGTCCCGGGAGGAGACGTGCAGGCAGTGCACAGCTTGTGGAGCCGAGGAAAAAGAAAATAACGGTGGCTGGATCAAGATTTCAGTAAAAATAAAATCTTTTTATTGGACCTTACAAACAACTTGCTTACACAATACTGTGAGAGGTACTTCCTGCCCTTTGTCAAAGAGGCAGGTAGCCCGAAACGTGTCAGAGTACCTCTCGCAGTACTGTGTGAGCAAGTGTTTGTAAGATATTTTCTTTTTACTGAAATCTTGATCCAGCCACCGTCCATTTCTTTTTCCTCGGCTCCACAAGCTGTGCACGGCCTGCACGTCTCCTCCCAGGACATCGCTTCTTAAAAGTTCTAATGTATAATTCCTGTTGTCACATGCGACTTTAAAGTTTTTACCTTTAACCATATGTTTACATACATTACAGTTTCCACATGTGTAATTCCAAATAGGTTTACTCCAAAAACCTTTCTGCACTATTGTGGAATGACTTATTCTTTTTATATCTTAATATTCATATTATTCTTCAGATCACTAGAAGCCAAGGTCTTCTAAAGCAGATTCCGCCATTATCCTCCAATCTCTCACACTGAATGGGATGTATTTTCAACACATGCCAATGCTTTCCCAGTATATATTTAATTCTTGAACCCAAACTATTGTATGTGGTAACAACATTCAGATTCCTTCTTTTGTTGTTCTTATAATCTGTGTTTTTCTTCAATTTCAGTCTAAGTAAATTAGACCTGTCCACTTGAGAACTTTCCATTTTTGCCTTGTCCACTGATCATTCTGGGTAGAACGGCATTCAAAATATAATACTCCAAGATTTCATGACAAACCAATTGTAATTTTTATCACATGTAGAATAATTAGCAGTGTTTGCATGGTGAATGCTTGCAAAATTGTTGGATTGATTAAAAGGCATTCTTGACGGACTGCTCACTTTACATTTCTGCTTGTACATAATCTATCTCCTACAGATTAAAATACTGAGAGTGGCTGTACATTGCAGTAGTTAATACACAAAAGCATTATTGGTACAGTCTGAAAATGAACACTGCTGAAAGTCACTGTCCACTGCCCAACACTATTGTGCTCAATACAGAATATCAACAGTTCAAACATGGCAGTTGCCTCCACATTCGGTTCTACAAAGTGTTGCTGACTCTGCTTTATGGGTTCTGCCCATTTCTGGACCTTTTCCTATGGTGATTTTATTGTTAATGCAGCATTGTAACATTACTTTTGATTCTTTCCCTTATAATTTTTGTTCCCTTTCTTTGCATCCTGTTGTATTGAAAAAATTAAAATATTGCAGGCGTTTTACTTTTAGTCCGATCTCTGATTAAATCCCCGGGGTTTGGTTTTGCCACATATAGTATGTTATTATAAAGCTGCAGTCCTTGCAGTCTTTGCATTACCTGTACTGGATGGTCACCATGGAGTTCCCGGTTCCCAAGATATTTGCGATGGTCTCCCTTGGGTAATAATACTATGGTTGCAGCCTTGCTCAGGTGGCCTATAGAAGCAGCAACATATCTGCTGGTGACATGGATGTCTCAGGAACAGGAGATTGGAGCACTCTAAATTGTGGGGGGGAAGGGGAGATTAATGATTTAAATTCACATGATATCACACAAGTTTCGGCAAAATACAAAATAGTCTATGGTCCTTATACAATACAGTACTGTGTGTCTGACTAATTTTCCAGCATTGGAATTGAGTCCAGTCTCTTTGAAATTTACAGTATGCAAGTAAAATATTCAAGGATAAGGGAGGTGGCTTCACTGCATATAGAAATAAAATAGGGGCCTTGGTATCGAGCTCTAACAGTTGCTTTTTTGTAGATTGTGTTGATGCCACTATAGTCACTTGTAACATGTCTTATGTCATAAGAAATGCTGCTCGCCTTATTTCAAATTGTGGCAGTGACCGATTTGTTAAATGAAAGCCTGGGAGGAACCATTTGACACATTTATTTAAGTAATAATTCCCTCAAGACACGGTAACTACCTGGCCATTAATGGCCCTTTAACACAAACAGGCATGCATTGACATGGAAACATTTATAAGGAACTGATAGAGTTACAGGCGGTCCTCGGTTATCCGACGCAATGCGTTACTCAAAATGGCGTCTGATAGCGAAGCGTCGTAAAGCGAAACCCGTTTTCCCATAGGAACACTTTAAATCAAACGTTCCGTTCCTGAAGGCATTTTTAATGCTAAAATACACAGAAAATGTTACTCAAGCAATAAGATATGCAGCACACATAGATTATGATGTAAACATATTTATTGATTCCAGAACTGTAAAATAAAACTATAAAAATAAAACTATGATGTATTCTGTACAGTAATGTACATGAGCAAAAAAACCCCATCAATTATTGGAGGAAGATGATTGGGGGGGATCTTCAACAGACAACGGACTTTTTGGAGGTGATGTAGGTGGACTTGAAGGTTTGGGCCTCTTGAAGAATTTCTTCAATGAAGTCTGGACAGATCCTTTCCTTTTCTGCGTGTAGATCTCTCTATACCAGCTGATTTGGCTGGACACCCCATGACTGACTGTTGAACTCCGTTCAATGTTAGGGTCATTTTCCTCAAATATGGCCAGTGCGCTATCAATGTGCTTGAATGCCGCAGCCAACATTTTGGTTGACAAAGATTTACTTGGCTGTGCCACTTCAGCAGATTGGTGGGCCTCCTCTTCAGCAATTTTTTGCTCTACTAATTGCTCAACTCGTTAGAATGTGAGGCGAGCAACTCCTCAATATCCTCGGTTTCCACCTCCAAGTTGAGATCTCTGGCCATTTGCACAACAGTTTCTGTAACCTCTGCAGTAGTCTCTGTAATGCCTTGGACATCTGACACAAAATCAGGGCACAAATTAGGCCAAACTTCATTTAAATTGGATTGTTTGACCTTATTCCATGCCTCTCCGATGTTTCTTACTGCATGGAGAATGTTGTAACCCTTCCAAAATTCTTTCAACGTTGGACCTCCTTTCACATCAGTTGCTCTGATGGCCTGGGCAAATGTTCGCCTAAGGTAGTAGGCCTTGAAAGAAGCGATAACCCCCTGGTCCATCGGCTGTATCAATGAGGTGGTGTTGGTTGGCATGAACACCACCATGACGTTTGGATGATGGTCATCCAGGTACACGGGCATTTGTCCAGGAGCAGCAATGCTTTAAAATCAAGGTTCTGGTTTATGCAATATAATTGCACAGCTGGGATAAATTGATGCTGGAGCCAGTCCTCAAAAAGGCTCCCTGTTACCCATGCCTTACGGTTGGACTTTCAAATCACTGGAAGTGTGCTCTTTGCATAACCCTTGAATGCCCTAGGGTTTTCTGCATGATAAACAAGCAAAGGTTTTAGCTTGAAATCACGTGCAGCATTTGATCCAAGCAGAAGAGTCAGCCTGTCCTTTGCAACTTTAAAACCAGGCATAGATTTTTCCTCTTTTGCAATGTAGCTTCTACTTCCTCCCATCCTACACCTCTTCCTAACTCTCCTCCTGCCTTCCTTGACTCTTTTTCCACTGTCTCAGAGGAGGATGTGTCGCTGTTGATCGCCTCCTCTCCCTCTACCACTTGCCCTCTTGACCCCATTCCCTCCCATCTCCTAAAACCTCTAGCTCCTACTATAATCCCTACGCTCACACACATTTTTAACTCCTCCCTCTGCTCTGGAACCTTTCCATCCTCCTTCAAACATGCAACAGTCATACCATTACTTAAGAACAACAAGCTTGACCCTACCTGTCTTTCTAACTATCGACCTGTCTCCCTCCTGCCTTTTGCCTCTAAACTCCTTGAACGTCTTGTATTCTCTCGCTTGCTCCATTTTCTCAACACCTATTCTCTCCTAGACCCTCTACAATCTGGCTTCCGCACTGCTCACTCCACCGAAACAGCCCTCACTAAAATAACTGACGACCTCCATGCTGCCAAAGACAGAGGTCATATTACATATTACTCGACCTCTCTGCAGCATTTGACACAGTGGACCACCCTCTTCTCCTCCACATTCTCCATACTCTAGGTATTCGGAACAAAGCTCTATCCTGGATCTCATCCTACCTCTCCCATCGTACTTTCAGTGTCTCTTCTGCTAACACCTCCTCCTCCTCTATTGATCTCTCTGTGGGGGTACCCCAGGGCTCTGTCCTGGGACCTCTTCTATTTTCTCTGTACACACTCTCTCTAGGTGACCTAATAACATCTTTTGGGTTTAAATATCACCTCTATGCCGACGACACACAAATATACTTTTCAACACCTGTCCTTACACCTGCTGTACAAACCAAAGTTTCTGAATGTCTCTCTGCTATATCATCCTGAATGGCCCTTCGCCGCCTTAAACTCAACATGGCTAAAACAGAGCTCCTTATACTTCCTCCCAAACCTGGCCCTACTACCTCCTTCCACATTACTGTTGGAACTACAATCATTCACCCAGTAGCCCAAGCACGCTGCCTAGGGGTCACACTCGACTCCTCTCTCACATTCGCCCCTCACATTCAAAACATTTCTAAAACTTGTCGCTTTTTCCTCCGCAATATAACAAAGATACGCCCTTTCCTCTGTTGCTTGACTGCTAAAACTCTGACTCAGGCCCTCATTCTCTCCCGTCTTGATTACTGTAACCTCCTGCTGTCCGGCCTTCCTGCCTCTCACCTGTCTCCCCTACAATCTATCGTAAACGCTGCTGCCAGAATCACTCTACTCTTTCCTAGATCTGTCTCAGCATCTCCCCTCATGAAAACCCTCTCCTGGCTTCCGATCAAATCCCGCATCTCACATTCCATTCTTCTCCTCACTTTTAAAGCTTTACACTCTTCTGCCCCTCCTTACATCTCATCCCTAATTTCTCGTTATGCACCATCCAGACTCTTGCGTTCTTCTCAAGGATGTCTTCTTTCTACCCCCTTTGTATCTAAAGCCCTCTCCCGCCTTAAACCTTTCTCACTTTCTGCCCCACACCTCTGGAATGCCCTTCCCCTCAGTACCCGACTAGCACCCTCTCTATCCACCTTTAAGACCCACCTTAAGACACACTTGCTTAAAGAAGCATATGAATAGCACTGTGGATATTCTGAACACGATACATAAAGCTTGGCCCCCTGCAGACGCACTTACCAGAACTCCCTCCTACTGTCTCTGTACGTTCTACCTACCAATTAGACTGTAAGCTCCTCGGGGCAGGGACTCCTCTTCCGAAATGTTACTTTTATGTCTAAAGCACTTATTCCCATGATCTGTTATTTATATTATCTGTTATTTATTTGATTACCCCATGTATTACTACTGTGAAGCGCTATGTACATTAATGGCGCTATATAAATAAAGACATACAATACAATACTGGGCATTTTCTTCCAGTAGAGCCCAGTCTCATCAACATTGAACACTTGACGTGCGCAATAGCCACCGTCCTCTATAATTTTGGCCAATGTAACAGGGAAGGTTTTAGCTGCCTCCTCATCAGCACTAGCAGCTTCACCGGTCACTTTAATGTTATGCAAGTTTGCCCTCTCTTTAAACCGCATAAACCAGCCCTTACTTGCAGTGAACTTTTCCTCAGTGGTCCCTTCTCCATGCTGGTGCTTAATGTCCTCATAAAGACTCAAAGCCTTGGCCTGAATTAAGGCTAAACTAATAGGCACATGACGCTGGGATTGATCTTCCAGCCATATGATGAGGAGTTTTTCCACCTCAGCAATATGCCCAACACGTTGCCTTATTGTTGTACCTTGCATAGGTGCTGAGCCCTTGATCTGTTCCAAGATTCTTGCCTTATCTTTTATTATTGTCACAATAGTTGTGCGAGGTATATCCAAGGCACGTCCAATTTCTGTTTGTCTCTTTTTTCTCAGAGCGCTTTATTATGTTTTGTTTGGTCTCCAAAGTAATAGATTTTCTAATCCTTTTTGGAGTAACAGCTCTTTGCTTTTTGCTTTTATCAGACATGGTTAGGGCCTAAAATACACCACTAAACCTTCACACAGACTGTTCAGAATGATTTCCCTAACCTGCAGCCTTCTGATTGGGCAATTGTAGCAATTTTGTAAAGCGTCGTAAGAGCGTCGGATAAGCCGTTCGGGCTTTGTAAAACGGGCCATAGGGATGCATTGACTAGCGTCGGATAAGCCGTTCGTCGTAAAAAGAGGACTGCCTGTTTGTAGGAGTTGTACAAGAGGTGGGCAACATTCTGTCTGGATCTTTCAGCAACTTTCTGTGTGAGGATATTACTGGACAGGTTGGACAGGTGAGCTCACTACTACTCATGTTCTACATGTATCTTACCCCCCCTCACCTACTGCAGTCTCCCTCATCCAGTCCCTCATCACATCATACTCCCATGACTACCCCATCCTCCAATTCCCTCAGCACACCCTTTCAACACACTCTGACACTGTCTAAAGCAGTAACCTCTGGTAGCAGCCAAAGAGCTCACACCACATGCTGTGTGTGCACAGCACAGGCTAGCTGAATACACTATAGCCTCATATTAAGTAATGACTCCAGCCATCTCTCAGCTTTGAACTGCCACTACTCTGCCTCTAGCTCTCGCACTTTTACCCACAAACCTTCTTGCTTAATTTCCCATTCTATCATCTACCTCAAGCATGTCAAACTCAAATGCTAACAAGGGCCACATTAAACAAGGTTTAAG
>NC_134486.1:378559338-378656838 GCF_040206685.1 Ascaphus truei | reverse complement strand
GCGTTGCCACCGGCTCGGCTGCTTGTGAGGAGGGCGCCACCATTGCGCATTAGCTCGCGCATGCGCAGTGAGCACAAAGCGCGCGATGGAACTCCAGAGATAGGGAGAGGTCGCGCGAGAGTAGGGAAGTGTAGAGGGAGAGTGAGGCGGCCATTAGGGGTTCGCGCATGCGCGAGGGAAGCGCGCACGCGGCCCCAATGCTTTAGGCAGCCCCTGGGAACTACAATTCCCAGGAGGCTTAGGGAGGCAGAGGTCAGGTGCTCCCTAGTGGCCAATAGGGCTGAAGAAAGCTCAGCCCGGGAAAAGAGATACATTTCCCGGGCTTTGCAACAGACAGAGAGGAAGGAGCAGAGGAAGGAGTAGGAAGGGTGCAGGGAGCTCGTGGCTCCTGCATCAGGTAAGGGTTCTCCCTAGATCCCCAGGCAGGCCCCAATTCCCGGGTAAGGGTAGGGGGTAACTGAAGAGGGACGCCTTAGACTGAGGAGGGACGCCTTAGCTAAGGGAGGTGACCCTTGAGTGTGGGAAGTGCTGGTTTGGTAGTGCCACAGCGGAGAGTGCTGTGGGCACTGTCAAAGAGGCACGGTGTGCTAGCAGTGGGATTGCTGCGGGATCCGGGTGGCTGTGTGTGATTGCAGCTGTCTGGGTGTGTGTCGCTGCATGTGCTGTGCGCAGTGCGTGCAGTGTGTGTGCACGGTGTGAATCCCTGCAGGCTGACAGTGTAAGCTGAATGTTGGCTGCAGGTGTGTTAGGCTGCTAGGATTAGCAGATACAGTTGAGACTGGGTAGCTAGGGGAAGGGGGGCGGTTATTGTCCACAGGCCCTAGGAGTTTTCCCCAAGCCATCCCAGGTTGCGGTTCTTCAGGGACAGGCCCTAGGTTAGGGTTGCTGTCACTCAAGTAGTAGGTATTGATAGGAAGGCGGTTCCGGTTCCCATGCGGTTGGTGTTGCCGTGATCCGGTTGCAGTCCCGTGGAGCGGTGGGACCCTCGCTGGGGTCCACCGGCAGAGTACCTGGAATAGGATCAGACGGACGTCTGACCCTTTTAGAAGAAAGTGTGTTGCGGTCCCGAGCATCGGAGTGCTCGGAAGGTATCTTCCATATTCTAAGTGCACCAACTGGGCCCTAGCTTAAATAGTGACTGCGCAGTCACCCACGACCTTTCGTAGGAGGACGAGACATTGGGTGTGGGGTGATCACAGGACACTGGGTGGGGTACACCAGACATTGGGTTGATGTGATGCGGGTAGAGCATCTGGTTATGGTTATGTTATGTAATGTGTTATATGTGTGTTAAGTAAAGAGTTAGTATTGTTTATCTATAAGTGTTATTGTATTTCTTACTCAGGGCTATCTTTCCTCACGGGGGATCCTGGGTAAGTGGAGGCGCTGCACCAAGTAAGGGTAAGGGTTTTCCCCAGGCTCCCAGCTAGCGGAGGCTCAGATCTCCTGGAGCCACACAGGTTATGCAGTACCAGTAGTCCCTTAGAGCAGGTGTGTTACAGGGAAAGGGACCGGTTAGACCACGAGGGGCCAATGTGGGATTGGGTGGGTCGGCCGGTTCACAAAAAGGGCTACATAAGCATATAAGTTTCACAGAGGAGTGCTACTGAGCATGGCAATATGTATTTAAAACCAGAGACATAACATAAAACACAGACAAAGCTCAGTGCACATCCAGAAAAACTTATATACGGTACAGTGCCTAAATATACATGTATAAATAACTAATAAATAAAATGGTCTTTTAGTTTAACATTTTGGCCAAATTGTTGTAAGCCCTTGAGCCAAACTTCACGGCAGACCACGTTTCAAGGGTCCCTACACTAATATAAATTCTTAATAACCTGTGCATTGCCAGGAAGAATGATTTATAATAAATCTGTCAATATAAGTTGCAAAAGTTCTAAGTCTGATTGAAGCTTTTATTAACCTGTACATTACCAGGAAAAGCACTCTGTAATAGATTTGTCACAATCACACTGCATGCAGGCAAGTTCCCCTGATAGTTGGAGATGCCATGGAGTGAGCTTTTAACCATTTAAATGTGGGAGGGAGTGAGCGAGCTTCAATTGGATAGGAGGTTGTCACCTCCAAAACAGCCAAGACTAGCTGCACAAGAATTATAAAACATACAGAACACCTACAAGCTCAAATTGAACCCCCAAAATACCCTCAAATATAAGCGCCATCCCCCCCTCTGCTGCCTCATTGAATTCCAATGAAGCTTTCTTTGTCCGTTGTTCCCTTGTATGTGTGTGATTTACATTCTCATAGGTGCCTTCCTTAAAGCTAAAAGGCTGAGAACCTGGCCATTGGACGCAGTGATTAATAGGGGCACGGAAAGGAACTCATTATATGTAAAAGTGACATGTGAATGCATACAGTAGCTACCTAGTTAATTCTTAAAGCCAGTGATTGAGACAAGATTAACACACACACACACACACACACACACACACACACACACACACACACACACACACACACACACACACACACACACACACACACACACACACACACACACACACACACACACACACACCTTCAAGGAGAATGCAGTCACACACACACACACACACACACACACACACACACACACACACACACACACACACACACACACCTTCAAGGAGAATGCAGTCACACACACACGCTCTCTCACTTACCAGGCTTCAAGCAGAATGCAGTCTCTCCGCCGGGGTTTTGACTCCACCCCCGTGTCCTGCCACACATGGCACGAGTGCAGATTGACTGCACTCGGCCACCGTACGCCTCCAGCCCCTGCAGGACAGATTTTACTTCCGCCCGTGCTACTCGCTTCCCCCACACCCGCGCTCGCTTCTCCCGCGGTGAGCGGGCCGCAAAAATATCCGTTGCGGGCCGGGCCGCATGTTTGACATGCCTGATCTACCTCAACCTGCAGTTACCATCTCCTGCTTTTCACCCCAACTCCTGATTACACCCTATCACCCTAAACACTATCCATCCTACTCTCTCTTCCTCTCCTCAGTCACTATTACTCCTACCCTGTGGCAACATGTGTCCCAATCCTGGCCCTATACACATACAAATCATCTCACGTCCCACACCCTGCCACAAAGTCTACGTCTCACCACGCACTGCTGAACACTCCAACCTCATCCCCATTACACCTCAACCTTCCCTACCCTTTTCATGTGCCCTATGGCAGGAATGCGCAAACTGGGGGGCGCGGTATTTTTCTGGGGGGCGGGGGGCCTGCACTCTTCCCAGAGGCATTTAAGTTAAATGCCGGGGGACCGCACGAGGCCTCTGCAACCTCAACTTACTGGGATTCTGTCGGCTTCTGGTCACATCGCCATGACAACGCGGCATCAAATGACAGAGTGGGGTCATGTGACGCGTCGTCATGGTAACGCGTGTCAAATGACGCTGTGGGATCACGTGACCCTCTATGTCATTTGATGCCGAGTCACTGGAGAGAGGGGGGGGGCGCGTGGGCGCTGAGACGGCACATAGGGGTGGGCGCAGCAAAAAGAAATTGCGCACCCCTGCACTATGGAATGTACAATCTATCTGCAAACTCATGGCAATACTCAACCTGTTTATTTCCAACCCTCAACCTTCTAGCCATTACAGAAATCTGTCTGACATCCTCACGCCGCCTCTACTGTGGTGGTTTCTCCCTCAGCCACACCCCCAGACAGGGAATAGATGGGATGGAAGAGTTAGCCTACTACTTCCCCACGCTGCACATTTCATGTCATACCCCGATTTCCCCCCCTCTCCTTCTCATCCTTCGAAGTCCACTTTGTCTGTCTATTTTACCCCATTTCTCTCTCTGGCGCTGTCATCTATCCCAATTTTTTAACAACTTTGCAGCCTGGCTCCCTCAATTCCACTCTTCTGATACACATCATTTCATACTGGAAGATTTTAACATACCTTTTGATAATCCCACTGCCCATGCAGCATTCTCTCTCTAACCTCCTCCTATGGTCTCTCCCAGTCGACCACCTCTCCTACCCACTGCAGTGAACACGCCTTTGACCTGGTTTAGTCCCGCTTCTGCTCTCTTACCCATCTGACACGCCTTTTCCTCTCACTGATCATAACCTCCTAACCTTTAACCTCAATCTAACCCTAACCCTATGCACCTGCCACAACACATACTTCCACATATACATACAGAAACCTACATACCCTAGACCCCTCCAATTTTTAATCTCTACAACCTCTCCTCTCTCCCATCTCTACCCTTTCCTGTCCAACTCCCGCATAAAAGCAGACTTCCTCCACTATAAATGTATGCTCTCCTCCTATAACACTGCCCTCTCCCTTGCCAAGCAAATCTACTTCTCTTTACTCATACAAACTTTGTCCTTCAGCCATCAACTCCTATTTGCCACATTTTAACTCCCTTCTCTGCCCCACTACCCTACATCCTCTCTACCCTCACGGCCCGGGGCCTCACCAACTACTTCACAGACATGGTTAAGTCTATCAGACATGACATCTCTTCATTGAAAGCTCCACACGCATCATCTATCTCCCCTTGCACACCTAAATCCACTCTCGGCTCTTTCCCCAGTGACCGTGGATGAGGTCTCTACGTTCCTCATCATATTGCCATACATCCTGCCCCCTTGATTCTATTCCCTCACATCTCCTCCTCCTCCTCCTCTGCACCCTCTCTGGCACACTAAGCCCCAACCTAACTCCCCTTGTTAACCACTCTCTCACCTCTGGCACATTCCAATCTTCTTTCAAACATGCACTCATCACTCCCATTCTCAAGAAACCCTCACTTGACTCACCCTCCCCTTCTAACTACCGCCCTATCTCTCTTCTCCCATTTGCCTCCAATCTACTTGAGTGTCTTGTATACAACCGCCTGACTTACGCCCTCTCCGCCAACCCCCTGCTTGATTCTTCACAATCTGGTTTCCTTCCTCCACACTGCGCCGAGATGGCACTAATGAAAGTGACCAATAACTCGGCTAAATCTAAGGAATTTAGCTGAGTCATTTCTCAGCTAATTTCTCTATACTAATTCTCCTGGATCTCTCTGCTGCCTTCAACAGTATTGATGAACCATTTCTCCTAAATATTCTTCACTCTATTGACCTCAGTGGTGCAGCATTTTCCTGACTTGTCCTGCCTATCCACCTTCAGTATTTCCTTCTATGGTGTCTCCTCTTCACTCCTACTTTCTGTTGGGAGTATCACAAGGCTCTGTACTTGACCCTCTGCTCTTCTCACTACACCTCTTCTCTTGGAGAGCGAATACAATCTTTTGGCTTTCAGTATCATCTTTATGCTGATGACACCCACATCTATCCCTCCTCCCTGTCCCCCTTCCCCCTCTCTTGTGTCCCGTGTCTGCAACTGTCTCCTGCAATCTCCTCCTGGATTTCTAACTGATATCTGAAGCTAAACATGTCCAAAACAGAATTTTATATTCTTTCCCCCTTCCACTGCCGCCACTTCACCAACACTCTCCCTCACTATCACCAATACCACAAAACTCCTCAACACATCAAGCCCACTGTCTAGGGCTCATCCTTGACTTTGATCTCTCCTTCATTCCTCACATTCAGTCCCTCACAAATTCCTGCCTTTTCTACCAACGAAATATCTCCAAGATACGCCCTTTTCTCACTCGTGATGTAACTAAAATCTTAATCCACTCACTCATGGCCTGCCTCGATTTACAGCAACCTTCTCTTATAGTAGTTGGCATGCCCCTTGTCCGCCAACTCCTATCCATCCAAAATGCTACTGCTGGACTCATCTACCTCACTCACCGCTCCACTTCTGCTGCTCCTACTGATATTCCTACGCTGGCTTCCAATAGCCTCTAGAATTAAATGTAAAACCTTTGGCCGCGCTTATAGTCCGTCGCTGTGACGTCGCGTCAAAACAAATGCATTGAATCCGTCGCATGTGATTATAGTAGGAGTGACGCGACGGCTTGGTCGCGATCAATGGAAGTCAATTCAATTAGATATTTTCAGTGACCGCAGCGTGACGTCAACGTTGCCGGGACTATAAGCGCGCCCTTAGTAATAAAGGCCTCAACGACACTGCCCCCCGTTACATTTGAGCTCTCATCCAAAATATATACTTAAACGCCCCCTAAGTTCTGCCCACATCACCCACCTTTCCTCTCACCGTATTACTTTCTCTCACTCCCATCTACAAGACTTCTCTTGTGCTTCCCCCTCTCTCTGGAATTCCCCACCACGTACTAGCAGACTCACGCCTAGCTTTCAGATGTTTAAAAACTCCCTAAAAACTCATCTTTTCAAGAAACCTATCTCACATACCCCTAACATCCAACTCCCCTTCTCGTCCAACCCCATTAGGACCAGCTGTGTGGTTGGACCAATCTCTACCCTACGCAACACCCCCCAACAGATGGTGTCAGATTTGGCCATATTCTAACCTGAGCCACACCTTATCCTACAATAAGCAATCCCCTTACCTTCTTGTTTCAACATTGTCCCTCGTTCCCTGCTCATGAGAGTTTAGAATCTAGAGGGAACGAGGGACAATGTTGAAACAAGAAGGTAAGTAACTGTGTATGTTTTTGTAATATACATAACTCTGTACCCCATTGTACCGCGCAGCGGAATATGTTGGCACTTCACAATTAAAGAATAATAATAAAAATAATGGTCAGTTCCTGAGGGGAATATTAATTCCATAGGCTGTATTTTTGGATTTTTTTTTTTATTCTAATAGTACAAAAATGGTCAATGGCCAGGATTTGAAAAAGTGACACATTCTGGACATTACAATTTTGACCAATCGGAGAGCAGGGATTTGAATAATTCCCAGAATGTTTATACATTTAGCCTGTAAAATGGCATGATTCATTTTCAGAGATTTATTTCAGTTTTATGTGCCAAGCCGAACTACAGGAACTTAGCTAGTGTAAACCTGATTTAGCGCACCTTGGTTGGTAAACAAGCCTTTACATTTGCCATAAATACCACTGATCAAAGTCCTCTGTGGAATCAAGAGAGCTTTGTATACTGTACTTCCCACTGAAAGCTGAGTATGTCTATAGAATTATTTTATATATGCTTTCAAGATCGCAGAAGACTTTCTTGCAGATGATAAATCCTGAAGAAGAGACTTATGAGGTCTTGGAAAAAAATGTACGGAATTCATTAACCCCATTGAGTGCCAAGGTGACTAGGCCCTCAAGGAGAGGCTAGGTAGCCACTTCAGTACTGAAGGGGTTAATTAAAATAATCAAATTGACTGTATCAGTGTAGAGGAGCCCTATCTCTTTTCAGGGTCTGAGACTCCTTGGAACAAATCCATAAAAATGCTGATGCCCAAACATAAAAAAGAAAAATCATGACAAAATGTATCCAGGGTCCGATAATTTAACATAATTAAACCAGTGAGGGCTATTCGTGTTGGGGGGTACATGCCATGGGTTGCGGTGGCTCCCGGGGGGAAGATAGTATGTGTTAACTCTGTGCTTGCATTAGCAGTTAGTAAGGCATTGCCATGCATTGTCCTACTAGCCCCAAAGTACCCTGAGAGGTTTGAAAGCCTGTAAGGCCGCACGTATAATGACGGCGACGCTTGACGTCGCTGCTAGCAAAACTTGTATTTCGTTTTGTGGCGGCGACGCGGGCGACCAGGGCATTGATTGGTTCAGGGGCTGTCACATGAGGCGACAGCCCCTGAAAAATCAAATATTCCCGGCTTCCGAAAATCGCGTTGCCCCGTCGCTTTGTCGCCGTCGCGCTTACTATAAGCGCACACGGCGGAGGCAATGCATTTGTTTTCAGGCGACGTCGCCGGCACTATAAGCGGCCTAATAGATTAACTACTTGTTGGTCCAATATAATATCGTACCACCTCTCCGTCTCCCTCCTTTCTACCTGCATGGAAGAAAGGACCAACACGCCACCCACCCATCTCTGCAGTGCAAACTTTCTAAATTCACCTTGGCAAAATAAACTTCCACAGGCATCTCTGGAAGTCCAGAAAGGTTTTCCTATAACGTACAAATAATGTAATGCAATTTTTTTTTTTTTGTGATTGGTCAAAGAAGTGGCATTCTTCACAAATAATTTGAAATAAATAATATAATTATCCAGCAGAGGGCACAATAACACTTTATATAATGCAGAAGAGGAACAACATGCTTTAGCCACTATTGTGATGTCATAATATAATTTTCCAGCAGAGGGCACTTGAATAGTCCCTGTAATGAAACAGAAATAACATCTTCCACCCCCCTATATGTTTTGTCTAGAAGAGAGCACAAAGTAGTATTTGGAATTACATGCAGGCATAAATGTTGGTGGTAATGACGGGTATGTAGTATACTATTCTCAGGCATCTGCTGGATTTGTGGGTTCATTTAAATACAATACAGAATACAAAAAAACAACTGTTACTCCGGTTATAGTCCAAAAAAGCTGAAAGGATCAAGGTGCATGCAGGATTAGATAATGATTGCATTGGAGGTCACAAGCACTGCAATACCGCACTAGAGAGCAGGGTGTAGTGAGTTAATTAGAAACAACAATACTTTTATTAAACACGAATTAAAATATTGGTTGCAACCTAACATGAAATTAATATACTGTATACAGAATAACTATAAAAAAACAGTTGAAACTTGTGAAAAGACAGCAACGGAACCAAAGCACAAGCTTTCTAAGGGTTCATGAAAAGCAGAAAAAAATATACAGTGCAAACGTGATACCAATAGATTAGCAAAGTGCTCAAAGAGTACTATGAATTTCCCCTCACGTGGTATGAGAAAAATCCAGGTGTTCATGAAAGGTTATTGTCGAGTCTTGAATCTTTTCTTTATGATGTTTCTATCTATCTATCTATCTATCTATCTATCTATCTATCTATCTATCTATCTATCTATCTATCTATCTATCTATCTATCTATCTATCTTTATATCTATATACCTAGAGAATAGAGAATAGAGAAAAGAGATGCAGCTATTTCTGTTTTCCATTGCTGTCTTGCTCAAGTAGATGTTGGGAAATCTACAGAAAAAGCTGCATCTCTTCTCTTAGGTGATATAATATAATTATTTCACTTTTTTCACTTCAGTTTATCTTCCACTTCAATTTATTTTTCACTATTTGAGGCACAGCACCTATTATTACACTAAGCACCACTGAATTCAATGTGATTTTTTGTGTCCCTTTATAGTCACATTTGTGAACATAAAACGGCTTTTTCCAAGTAGGAGTATTATATCACGATTAGGGGTTTCTTTCCGCTTCTTTTCTTTGCGCTTCTTTTCTTTATTCTAAACTTGTGGTAAGTAAGGTCCAAAGAAAGTACCAAGGAATGGGGAGTCCAGTGTTAGCCACATACTGGCTACACTTAAGTAGTCAGTGATACAAAATAATCATCATATACAAAATATAATTAGTGTGACTATCAGAGATTACGCTGATGATTAGTTTACAATTAGGCTTGTTATAAAGTAAAAGCAAGCTATAAGGTAATTTAGCAACAGAGATAAGATGCCAACATTGAATTGCTACAGAGTAGCTGAATAGTATCGGTGTTGATCAAAAGATTGATCAAAAAAGAATCCCCTTATATATAGCATTCATGTGTCATACATGTAATATCATATTTAGTGGACATAAATGGTCCTGCAGGAAAATACTGCAAGTCTGACAAGTTTCCCAGAATCACTGAGGAAATCAAAAATAATAAAATTGTACTATTGTATTTAATACCCTTACAGCACCTGTCATTCATCCCTATTTGTTTATGATAATAATGGTGATTGCGGTCTCATTCACTTATCTAAAGAGTAGCTGAATAGCAGTCTCTTAAGTGTAATTGGTTCTATACAAGAGGCTGCAAATAGTTAAATTATAACTGTAGGGAGAGGTGGAACTAAGGGGGGGGGGGGGGGCGCCGATAGGGGCACCTGCCCCAGGCACAGTAGTGTAGGGGACATAGGGTGGTTGGCCAGAGGTGAGCGGCCGAGCAGCGAGTCTGATGGTAGCGGTGGCAGAGGGTGGCATCCAAGGTTTTGGAGGGAGCAGGACTGGTGGGGCAGAGAGAACGAGGGGGCAGTGTATGTGGGGAAAAGGTGGGGGAGGGATAGAGAGATACAATACAACATATTTGCAGTTGGTGGAACTTGATGTGGGAGCAAAAATACCTAGTTCCTCAAAAACTCAAAGTAGGTAAAAAAAATAGGAGCTGCCTCTATAATGCTGTTCCGTGAGAAATGAATCTGAGGCCCTGGTTGTAGTAATCCTACAATGGAATAATATAACAATAAATGGCAAGCATCTGAAGAAATGAAATTTAAAGTCAATTGTTGGGAGTAAACCGAGTGATAACAGGTACCGTACGTTTTTTTTTTCTAATGTTCCTATTGCTTCTTATTCAGCGAGAACATCATGTGCTAAATGAAGGAAGTATACGTTCTGAGCCTGCGTTCCCCGCAGACCACAGATACTAACGGGGACGCTCGGCTCTTAAAGAGGACCAGCCAGGACTGGTTTGGCTGAAGAAGTGACATCACCCGTGTGACCAGCGCACGTCACAACGACGCTTCTTTGTGGTTAACCCGAGGGCAGGCTAGAGGGGTCTTAACTAGCTCCTGGTTGACATAGAAACATGACAGGCGAAGTTAACCCTCTCATCTCCAGTCTCTGCTCTCAGAACTAAACGCTCATAGGCTACACTGATCTTGTGACTACATACAGTACATTCCTTGGTACTTTCACTGGATCTTACTTATGAGTTTGGGCTGGTTTTTACAGTTATTCTGTATATATTTATTTGATGTTAGGTTTCCACCAATATTTTAATTAGTGTTTAAGTGTTGTTGTTTTTTATTAACTCCCTGCACCCTGCTCTTGCGTGAAATATCTCGGTGCTTGTGTCCAGTCTTCATTTAAATATAATATGAAACCTAATTATAAGCAGGGGTGGTCGAAAATATAAAACACTTAGGTGTCAGCTAGAATTTCTAGAAGACGGTGTACGAAAGGGGCCTATAACGACCCTTCCCTCCTCTCTTCTATCAGTGGCTCTGTGTGTCAACGTGCATCTGGGATACACACGCATGGCACACTCACTGACACACACACACGATCCCTGTTACACTCACTGGCACAAACTGACAAATCGACACACAAACTCTTCCCCTTCCCTCTGCATCAAGTTAGCTGCACTGGCAAAATCGAGCGCGGTGGTTGGACATAGGCACGGATTGCACCGCCCCTCTGTGCACCTCGATCACCCCCGGCTCACATCACTCGCGCCTTGCTTTGCATCCCTCCGCTCTTTGCTCTCTCTACCCCCCACTGCCGGACTAGATGTCTAGGCGTCCCGGGATTTTGCCCTCCCTGTTGTGAGGCATTCTGGGGTATGCATTGGAATTTGTTGTTTTCTAAATCATGATGCACACACAGTAGTGTTCAAATGGACATTTCAGAAGAAAATATACATGAACTGTATGCAGTTTGAAGAGAGAAATCATAGAACTTGCAAACATTTATACATCTTGGAAAACTCGGTGATGTTAGGTCTCTGACCCATAGCCCTGCCTATGTGTTGATTATTCATTCACAACTGATCATCTACATCTACAATGTGGACTTTTATGGTAGAAGATAATAACATTTTTATTATGATCACACGCTAATTTTTTCAATATACTTTTATAGTGACATTATGTATACACTGTAGTTCACTAACTCAGGCCTGATTAGAGCAACATTGTAATTTCTCCTGCATTTAGCTACAGGAGGTATGAGCCCTTAATTGTCGACAACTTGAAATCACAAAGGCTCTGTATACAGTATGCCGTGGTATTTGCTGTTGTGGGTTTCACATGTTTTATCTTTTCTGGTTGTGAAATAAAAATATTACCATTTTGTTTCTTACAATGTAATGTAATCATTTAAAAAGAGAAGCTGCATTCTGTAAATCGGATTTAAAAAAATGAATGACATACCCTAAGTAACGCATGAATTCCTGTGCATTAGAGCAGAAAATTGAAGCAGGGGGTCTTCGGAGCTGAACTGTGTTAATGTCAACTCGGGGACTCCCTGCTTCCTGAGCTACTTACCTCCGTAGGGGTGCCAGTACAGAATGGGACATTTGGTCGCGGCTGTTTCGCCGTGACCTAATGGATGCCGCAGCTTCGCCGCACATGGGCCCTCCGCCACAGCCGATTCACTGCTGGAACCTCCATCGCCGGCCGCCTTTAGGGTAGGGGTTAATTTAAGGGTTTTAGCGGTTGGGGTAGGGGGTTAATTTAAGGGGTTTAGCGGTTAGGGTAGGGGGTTAATTTAAGGGTTTTAGCAGTTATGGTAGGGGGGTTATTTTAAGGGTTTTAGCGGTTAGGGTAGGGGTTAATTTAAGGGTTTTAGCAGTTAGGGTAGGGGTTATTTAAAGGGTTTTAGCGGTTAGGGTAGGGGTTAATTTAAGGGTTTTAGCAGTTATGGTAGGGGGTTATTTTAAGGGTTTTAGCGGTTAGGGTAGGGGGTTATTTTAAGGGTTTTAGCGGTTAGGGTAGGGGTTATTTTAAGGGTTTTAGGGTAGGGGTTATTTTAAGGGTTTTAGGGTAGGGGTTAATTTAAGGGACTTGAGGTATGGGGTTATTAAGGGGACTTTGGGTAGGGGCTTAATTTAAGGGTTTTTTAGTGGTTAGAGTAGGGGTTTTTAGGATAAGGGCTTATGGTAGGGGGTTTACTTACTTCAGCAACCAGCGGCGAAGTGGCTAGCGGCAGCTTCCAGCGGTGGAGTTGCAGAGAAGCGCCGGTGGCTATTTGGTGGTGGCAAAACAGCCACGATCAAATGTCCTAGACCGGGTGCCGGGATCTCTGCAGTCAGAGAAACTGTGTGCCTAACATAATGAGGGCGTTTAAATGTCCCGCATCATGCAGACCAATAGGAAGCTGTGACGTTATCCGGTCTGACTTCCTTTAGACCAGCATGAATGGGAGCTTCAAACTGGAAATAGATTACACAGCAGGGAATAAATCTAAAATGAATAGATTTATTTCCATCCCATCTGTTATCAGTACCAAGAGTATATACAGTACATGAACAAGAGACCTGCGAAGTTTCAAAATCTCTGTACACACTATATTATGCCTGTAAAGATCTGTGAAAATGTCAATAAATAGTTAGCAATCAATAAAGTGAGACTCAACTGAAGTCTGTGACAACTGTTTAAAAAAAAAAGTTTTAGTGTTATAATTCGGTTATTTAAGATTTTTGAATGGCGATTGTTGCAGAATAATATTCCTAATCACAAGCAAATTAAATATTATTTCTGTATCCTTTACCATGCTGAATGTATGAGGGAATTGCAGGGTCTTCAATATCACCTGCTGTACATGTGGACATGTTACATTGGCACGTATTACCAATTTGATATTGTTTGTGTCTTGAAAGGTGTCTCGAAAATACAGTGAGATTGAAGAGTTTTACCAGAAGATTTGTGATCGTTTCCCCAAACTTTCATTGCCACCTTTTCCAAGGAAGCTTCTATTTGTGGGAGAATCTGACATCCGAGATCGAAGAGCGGCATTCAATGACCTTGTGAAATCTGTCTCCAAGGACAAAGAATTAGCTGTCTGCCCCGAGCTGCTGGAATTCTTGGGTAAATGTTATCTGTATCTTGTGGGTTAAGAGGAGAAAAGGATCAGGGTCAGTTAAAGTTACAGTCCCACATAGCCAGCCAGACAGAAACCTTTTGTAAAGAATTTTACAGTTTATTTGGGTTCCCTAAATAAATCTAACAATGCTAATAGCTCTGATAGTATTAGGGTGGGGGTAAGAGGGCTACACTAAGTGAGATTGGGGTGGGTAGGTGTATCTGACTACTTATCAGTGTGGTGCTGTACCTGTTTGGCAACCAGGAGGGCTGAGCTTCCGCCACGGGGAACCTGAGGTGAATTACTCTTACTACTAATATATGGTGCAGCGCCTCCACCTGCGATGGCTCCCAGCAGAGCGGGAGTTGTTCCTCGCAGGACACATACAAATGAACACATACACTGGGTGTGAAATAGCAAAGGGCTTTACTGAACATAACATATATCTTACACACTTATACTCTAACGCTCATACAACCTTAGTGAATCGGCCACTCTCATCAGGAGTAACGTCTCCGTCCCCTCACCGCGTGCCCCACACACCGTGTCCATGTATGATACTATTAGTATAGGCTCAGTTCTGTAGCCACTCGCTCAGTGTTCCTAAAGAGTTTAGCCTAAGGCGGGATCAGCGCCTGTTGACCGGTGTTGGTGCACTTGTTGTTATAGTACCTTCCGGTCACGGCGGTGACCGGTACCTCTTCGCAAAGGGTCAGGTGAATCAGTGGTCTGCCTCCTGGGTCTCAATGTTCAACCGTCTGGTCCCAGACGACTCGTCAGCAAAACCTGCTCCGCACGCTTGTCCCTTGGTCCCTAGCTGTCTACACAGTGACGGGTGATGCTCGCTACCACTATGGGCGTCCTGCAGCACAGCAACCTTTGGTGACTTCAGGGAACACTCTTAGGGGCCTACGGGGTAGCCTGTCCTATGCAGGTGGGTCACTGACACCCTGCACCCACACTACCTCTCCCTTCACCTCCCGGATTCCCTCTCACTAACTTCTCCCTAATACCTGCAGCAACCCACTGCACTAACTGTACCTGCAGCAACCCACTGCACTCACCCCGAACCTGCAGCAAACACACTGCAACCAACCTGGTACCTGCAGCTACACTGCACACAACCTGGTACCTGCAGATACACTGCACACACACTGTGCCTTCTTGTCAGCACTCACAGCACTGACAGCCATGACACTGACAAGACTGCACACACATTGAACAACTAGAAAACAACCCCCTTTCTTCCTATGAGGGGCCTCTCACTAACACAGCCAGATGACTGCTGTGGCTGCACTTCAAAGCCACACTGTATTTCCTAGTCAGAGCACACAGCACTGCAACTGTGTCACTGACTAGACTTCCACACACCTAAGGGCAGGGTCCCTATCTAAGGGGCCTTCCCTAAGAACTTACCCACTAACCTAGTGGGGAGTGGGACCTACCTGGGGGTAACCTGGCCTAGTGTAAGAGCCTTGCTCCTTACACACTTCCTCCCCCTTCCTGCTCCCAGCTCCAACTGAAAAACGTGGTCCCCGCAACATTGTATCCTTCCTCCACAGGAGAAGCTGCAAAACCCTATTTGCTGGCTGGCTGCACGTGATGTGGGTGAAAGGGCAATCCCCAGAGGCTGCTGGGAATGTAGTCCACTCAGGACCTCTGTAGCATTGGGACCGCGTGCGCTATCTTTACTGCACACGCGCGATCCTGTAATGGCTACCGCGGTAGTAAGAGGGCTAGGGGGAAGCCTGCTACATTAGTGTATAAATAATACATTGCACACAAATCTCAGGATATTGGCTGAAATTCTAGTCCAATGTAAGTAAATGGGAGCTGTCTTATACAGTAGCAAAGTGCCTAGTTAGCTCTCAAATGTACCAGTGCTCAAAATTAATCTCAATCTATAAGAAGAACTGAACTCTTAAAGGGCAGATTACCCTATGTAATGTCATTTGGTATTCCTATATACTGTACTGTAGTTCTAATAATCAGGGCATATGTATATATGGTATACACTAGCTACAAATGCTGTCTCCTTTCCCACTATTAGGCCCTGCCCCTCATGATGTCTGACGTACAATGTATTATTTATACATTAATACACTCGGTGCTATCAGGTATATGCATATATATTAGCCTATCTTGGTACTGACTGAGGAAGGATCTGCAGACACTTGTGCTGAGCTATTACACAGAGTTTAAAAGGCTCTATCTAGTGCCAGCCCTGTATACCAAGGTAACCTCTCATTAGCACAGTTTACTCTGACATACTGAGACCACCTCTAAAATACAAGAGCACTTATGAGCTTGTAGCCAACTCTTTAAACGCTCTCTTACTTTAGACCATAATCACAGCTATCATCCTGTGATTTGAGTCCAATGTATTTAAGGTACACTGGATCCTCAGGTGAATAGATACAGGCATACCCCGGTTTAAGGACACTCACTTTAAGTACACTCGCGAGTAAGTACATCTCGCTCAATAGTCATGCGGCAGCTCACGCATGTGCCTGTCAGCACATCCTGAACAGCAATATCGGCTCCCTACCTGTACCAAAGCTGTGCGCAAGCGGGGAGACTATAGAGCCTGTTACACATGCGTTATTTACATCAGTTATGCACGTATATGATGATTGCAGTAAGGTACATGCATTGATAAATGGGGAAAAGGTAGTGCTTCACTTTAAGTACATTTTCGCTTTACATACATGCTCCGGTCCCATTGCGTACGTTAATGCAGGGTATGCCTGTATATTCACTCGCTACCTCTCTTATATACTGTTAGGATTTGCCCTATCTTTATTGCTACCAGCCACCATAAGTACCTCTATAAGAACACTTATTCCTGTATTATACACTTATCAGTATAAGAACTTATTGGATACTTATATTTACAATCCCAGTATATACTACTCTCTCCTCCCCCTTCAAGTTTTAATACACATTATGTACAATTTATTTTATGTCATTTGAATAAATATTCTGTTTTTTTAAAATATCTTCACAACTCCTGATCTAACCATGAGGTTTAACGTTTAAACTGTCCCGAACAACAAATCTATATGAGTGTGCACACAATTACGAGGTGTCTTGGGAATTATTTCTGCAGCCTTGCTGTTTTGTTTAGATATAAAATATGTTTACTAAATCTTCAAAGGGACCTGAACGTATTTAGCTTTTAGAAGTGCCCAAACTCTGTAGATTGGAATTGTAGTCCATGTGTAGCAATGCGCTTTCTGCCCCAGCAGCACTGAAAGAGAATCAAAACGTTCCCCATTTTTTTTACCCTTTTATTTATATCTTTTAAAACATTTTAAGCATGTGCACTTAAGCCTTTGGAATATAAAAATGGATTTATGTTCTGAGCCCTCTCACGTGTATGAGACTTAATTTTGTGTATCCACCTGAGGACGGAGGTCCTCTATCTATGCCCCTGGTCGGCCATCTGCTTCCAGGTCGCAATCCCGGAACCCAGGGGTTCTCAACTCCACTCCTCAAGACCCCCCCCCCACAGGTCAGGTTTTAAGGATATCCCTGCTTCAGCACAGGTGGCTCAGTCAGTGGCTCAATCAATGACTGATAATTATATAGTCGAGGACCGAGTCGCTGATTGAGCCATCTGTACTGAAGTAGGGATATCCTTAAAACCTGACCTTTGGGGTGTCTTGAGGACTGGAGTTGAGAATCTCTGTCTTAAGCCCTAAGTAGTATGGAAGATGCCCACTCCAGCAGGAAGCTCCATACGAGCGTTTATTCCATATTGTAGATACGGAAGAAATACTTCCTTCGCTGTAAGTGAGCCTTCTCTTCTATATCGATATATCGATATACATTGCATAGTATATGCTCTTGTACAGATCCTCCAGCGTGCTTTTCCATTGTACTTCATGTTACACATGAGCCTTTTGGGCCTACTCGTTAAACTGTGAATTTGCAGTTGGCAATAGGTACAATAGCTATAAACAAGTAGAAGTTTTCCGTATTCAGTGCAGTGGAAGCATATGATATGCTAAGTGATAATGGCGAGGGGCAGATTTGTGGACAAGTCTGAGACATATAAATGTGCTCATAAGTGGTATTTTTATTATCTGTACACTGTACGGTGGAGGGGTTTTGTCCCTTTTTTTTACACACCATATCTTATATAATGGTTGAAACCGCTTCCAGCTTCACATTGCAAAACCAATAACCAACCTCGCACTGATGAGACCCAAAGGTTGAAACGGCTGTCTGTGAGTATGTTTACTGGCTTGGCACTTCTTTAACCCAGGCTGTGCTGAAAAGCTGTGTAATGTGGCAGGCATACGTTTATAGGGGTCCATGTTAAAATGAGTAAGAAGTAAAAGGTAACCCTGTGTGCTCATTTGCATGTCATTTATTTATTTATAAAATATTTTACCAGGAAGTAATACATTGAGAGTTACCTCTCGTTTTCAAGTATGTCCTGGGCACAGAGTTAAGACAAATAATACATGGTTACAAATACAGTTACATAAATGAACAGGGTATACATTATATACAAGACATTGCGTGCATAGTTAAAGAAAATATATATTATGGGCGTATGAAACAGTTACAGACCAGATTAAAGTGTGAGACAGCCTTAGATTTGAAAGAACTTAAACTGGTGGTGGATGTGAGAGTCTCTCGTAGGTTGTTCCAGTTTTGGGGTGCATGGTAGGAGAAAGAGGAACATCCGGATACTTTGTTGAGCCTTGGGACAATGAACAGTCTTTTGGAGTCTGATCTCAGGTGATAAGTGCTGCAAGTGGTAGGGGTGAGGAGCTTGTTCAGATAGCTGGGTAGCTTGCCCATGAAGAATTTAAAGGTAAGACAGGAAAGATGAACTTTGCGCCTAGACTCTAGTGATGACCAATCTAGTTCTTTGAGCATATCGCAGTGATGTGTGTTGTAGTTGCATTGGAGAACAAAACGACAAATTGAATTGTAGAGGGTGTCAAGTTTGCCAAGGTGGGTTTGAGGTGCTGAGCCATATACTATGTCTCCATAGTCAATAATTGGCATTAGCATCTGCTGTGCAATACGCTTTCTGACCAGGAGACTTAGGGAGGATTTGTTCCTGTAAAGTACCCCTAGTTTGGCATAGGTCTTGGTTGTCAGGGTATCAATGTGCATCCCGAATGTTAAGTGGGAGTCAAACCATAAGCCCAGGTATTTAAAACTAGTGGCAGGGGTTAGGGTGGTGTTAGCGTTGGTTCTAATCAGGAGCTCAGTCACTGGAAGCTTTAAAAATTTAGTCTTGATCCCAAACACCATTGTTACAGTCTTGTCAGTGTTTAAAAACAGTTTGTTTTGGGAAATCCAGTTTACGAGTCTCAAAAAGTCAGACTGAAGTATGTGTAGAAGGTCAGAGAGGCTATGGCTGTGTGCATATAGGATTGTGTTGTCTGCATACATGTGTATTGAGGCTTCCTTACAAGCTGTGGGAAGATCATTAATGAACACTGAGAAGAGTAGGGGCCCAGAACAGAGCCTTGCGGGACACCACAGGTGATATCCAGGGGGTTGGAGTTAGAGCCTGAGATGGCACATGTTGGGATCTTCCTGATAGGTAGGACTGAAACCAGTTTAAAGCATGCTTCCCTATTCCAGAGCTCTGGAGTTTGTTTAGCAGGATAGCATGATCAACTGTGTCAAAAGCCTTTGCAAAATCTAGGAATACTGCACCAGTGAGTTGTCCCCGTTCATTCCACACTGGATTTCATTGCAAACTTTTAGCAGGGTAGTTACGGTGGAGTGTTTGGGACAAAACCCAGATTGGAATTGGCTATGGAAATTTGTCTTGGTATAGAAATCGCTTAATTGGGAGTGGACACATTTTTCCATGACTTTGGATAGAATTGGGAGAAGTGAGATTGGCCTGTAGTTTGAGACTGTGTTTTTGTCCCCACTTTTGAAGATTGGGACAACTCTGGCAGTTTTCCAGGTCTTATGGATATGGCCTGCAGACAGGATAGAGTTGACTATGGACGCAATTGGTTTGGCAATGGCTGGGGCACCAAGTCGTAGGAACCTAGATTGTAGTAAGTTAGGTCCACATTGGCTGCTTAGTTTTAGTTTGAGGAGCGCTTGTATAATCTCCTCTTCAGATACTAGGCCAAATTGAAAATTGTGGGCAGTGTTGGGAGGGGGTGGGACTATAGGGGTACTCCCAGGATGAGATTCAGGTTTGTGGTTTGGGCTGCGTTTTGCTAATAAGTTAGTGGCACACCCCACAAAGTAATCATTGAATGCATTTGCAATGTCAATGGGGTTTGTCAGAGTAATATCCCCCTAAGCGATATTACTTGGTTGTTGATGGTTAGGAGGCTGGAATATATTGTTGATAACCTTCCAGAAGTTAGCTGGGTTTGTTGTATTTTGGTGGAGATTGCCTTGTTTGCCTTGTGCACATGTTCCGCATGCATCTGTAGTGATTGAGATCCTTGGTAGTGCCAGTTACTTTGTAGCTTTTCCACAAGGTATCCCTGAGCTGGTAGAGTGCAATAAGGTCAGTTGTAACCCATGGAATGTGGGCCCCTCGTACCCTTATTTTGCGTAGTGGAGCATGGGTATCGCAGAGTTTTAAGAACTCGGATTGGAAATAGTCGAGTGCAGAATCAGGGTTGGGAATTAAATCGATTCTGTGCCATGGGCAGTTGGTGAGGTCATCCAGAAACTGTTGTGGGTTAAAGTTTTTAAATGTTCTAGTGAGGAGAACTTTAGGGCTTGATTGGGGCGGTTTAATTTTCCTTACACAGTACACTATTGCATGGTCACTGAAAATGTCAGGAAGGATGCCAGAGGATTGGATTCTGCTGTGGTTTGAGGAGAGAATCCAGTCTAGCAAGGAATGGTTATGCGATTTCAGGTTTATCCGTGTGGGTTGGGAAATGAGTTGCGATAGGTTAAGTGACTTGAGTTGTATCTGGATTTTGTGGTTTTTAGGGTCAAGCCAATTGAAGTTGAAATCCCCAAGAACTAGCAGCTCACTCTTCTCATTCAGAGAGGAAATGGAGCCAAGAAATTGGGTGATATCAGTCAGGGATTGTAGAGGGGCTTTAGGGGGGCGGTAGATGCCAGCAAGCAAGATGGGCTTAGAAAAGGGGAGGCAGATTTTGCCAACTAGAATTTCAAAGGAGGGTGGGCTTGGTGGGCAATTTAACAGTGTAAATTGTAAGGTGTCTGCAATATAAAATAACACCCCTCCTCCTCTCTTTGACCTATCTCTCCTAAAAATAGAGTATCCCTGAATGGCTATATTTGCATCAGGGGTTTTACGGGATAGCCATGTTTCTGTAAGAATGATGGCTTTGGGTTTATGCATAAGGCACCATGCTCTTAGTTCGTCCAGTTTGGGCAGCAGGCTCCGGATATTTATATGGGCGACAGATAGGCCTTTTTGGAATTTAAAGGTGGGATTCTCAGGGGCATGGGACAGAGCTGAAATGGGAGGACCTGGGTTAGGTTCAATATCACCTGCTAAGGAGAGTAACAGTACGAGTAGGAATTTGGGTAGTTGTTTGGAGGTTGTAAATTTGTGGGGTTTGCCATTATAGTGAGCAGTGGTTGGTGTGCTCGTTTTTAGAGTTCTCCACCAACATTCAGTAGATAGTGCAAGGCTTTTGAGTAGTCCAGGATGTATGGTGATGTTGGGTGTGGGCCAGGATTCAGGAGTTTGTAGTGTATAGAGAGAGTAACATCTCCATGAGGCCAGGAGAAAAAAAAATGTTAAGATACAGAGCAGGTTCATTTTGCCAGAGGTAGGCAGTGCTGCAAGGAGCTGTTTTGAACAAAGTGAGTGTGTGCAGACTAAACAGCAGTGGTGTGCCTGTTCCTTGTCAAATGTTTTGGTGCATTGCAATGCTAGAGTCAGTTCAGGGTTTCAGTGTTTTGTGCGGTCAGTTTTGGGAGAGGCTGCAGTGAAAGAAGTTGTAAAGGGGTGGAGGGTTAAATTATGCAGGTTAGCAAGAATGGGATTATAGTGTTACCGTTTGTTGTCGTGAGTCAAAAAGTTTGCAGAAAGATGCAGTCCCCAGTCACCTCTAGTCCAACTATAGTCTAACTATATTTATCACTTAAAAAGCTCACTTTAAATGCCTCACTATCTAATGCCAATTGCAGTTCCATATATAACCCTTTGTTATTTAGCTCAAAATGTAATAGCCTGGACACATATATAGTGACACACGAGACATTGTATGATTATAATATTGTGTTTGCAAAGACATGAAGAACACTGGTTAAAGATGTAATCAACTACCAACTTATTCAATTTGCTACAGTATTTAAATTATCCTCCACAATAGAGTTAAAGGGACAAGATAAACTTGTTCATTAAAGTGTAAGTCAACATGTCAAACCAGTGACACTTAATGTATAATATCATCCATATTCCTAGACAGATGTCAAGCAATTTGTATTGGAAACAATGAAACAACCAATCTGTCATTTGTTTTTAGCAATGTTCCAGGCCGTGACATTTGACACATCACTCGTAAAGGTTACGTTGCTCATAGTGGATTCCAGATCTTCCTGCTACTCAATTTAAACATTAGATGTGCACAAAACGCATATCACTATTTACGCTTGATGACATCTAGCAAATAATTTGGATACGAAATAGTAGTATTGACAAGTGCTTAGAAATACAGATGGGTAACGCTGAATAATTTTCGCAGGGTCAAGAATCAGTGACTTTGTTGACTCACCAGTTGAAAATATTGATGCAAATCAGCCTGACGAGGAGGATTTCTTTAAAAATGAAACATCCTCAGATGAAGTCCTTCCCCACATCACATCCAGAAGTCATAATAAACCTGTAGAAGAAAGGGAGGAGGAGGAGGAAGAGGAAGAAGAAGATTTAGATCCTCTTGGAATTATGAAGTAAGTATTTTGTTTTTCTTCTTTAAATCAAGAACTAATATCACTGGTGTACACAAAAACTGCTCACAAATGATTTGTTATCCTAATATGAGATCGTTATTTAATAATATAATTTGACAAATTAACTATATCCCCTTTACTGCCAGAGGTGCCAGCAACACATTGGGCACAGGATAATAATCCCGGGTGCCAAGTTGCTTAATCATGTTTGCCACATGAGGGAGCTGTGACACAGCACGTCGAGAGAGTTGGTCAACATGATGAGTTGGTGGTCCCTTCAAAGTGCAATGAATACAAATTGTAAGGGTTCCAATGCACGTTCTGAAGAATACATGTTGCATCCTATATTGGGTATTGTGTCCCTGTGTTGAAGGGTGTATTTAAGTTTTACAAGTTAAGTACCACTTCTACCAAATACGCAGTTATTGTATAATACTTTACTAGTGTTACTATACTACTTAACTAGTGTTACTAGTTATAATACTAGTATAAATAGTTCATACTTAACATTGTTTGATGGTTCTTTATGTTCCACCTTATTAACATACAATTTTAATAAAACTATATGATTTAATAGTCAGAGTAACTATGGTGAATTCCCATTGACCTATTTTAAGCAATTTGTTTATTTACTGTATTGTTGAATCCAAAATGAGAACCATTTAAAATGCAGTTGATATTACTGTACTGTTTGTATGAATTTGTATTTTGTATGCAATAGATGCAGCCCATTTTATTGAGTTTTAGTGTGAATTTAATGATTGCTAGATTTATCTCTACATCATAGCTTTGCTGAGTTTTCACATAATGTAGTTGGCACAATAGTATTTTAATGGCCATTTTATTCATGTTCGAAGCAACATTGCTGTGTATGTGTTTTACTATTGAATTTTCATGATGTTCTTCATAAATGGTGTGTGTACAATAAAACAGTTGTATAGATCAATATCACTTAAAATTCAACAAATGAAGTAATGTATACGTTAAGCCAGCGATCTCTCTCAAAGGAAAAAAATTATATATATATATGTATATTGCTTAAAAAAAATTGAAAGTATATTCCACAGGCTTTAGAAGTATTTGATTTTGTTGCTTCAGCTCTTTTTTGGAGAAACAAAAATGGCTTACTGTGTATTGTATTGAAGGCAGAATGGCTGTCTGTGAACAGATGACAGGATAATGTGAACAGATGACAGGATAAGGGCCTTGCTGTAGCCTTGCTGTAGATTCTGCCAAGTTACTGGGGAGACTAGCCTGGCTCCTCCTACTGTATAAAGATGTGGGTTCCTCTATATTAACTCCTGTTCCAGTGCAGTGCTCCTTAGGTAGTGAGGAAAGTCTATCTTGCCTTACCCTTAGACCGCGCTTATAGTGCTGGCGACGGTGACGCGACCGATGTCGCCATCGCCACCGGCGAAAGTTGTAATTTGCCTTTTAGTGATGTCGCTGGCGACAAGGCCAAATAGAATGCATGAGTTTTTACGACCTCCTACAGTACATATATTTTTTAGTTGGTGCTTTTTAATATTTACTTTTATTGAACACACTGCTAATCCTTATATTCTGTAACCTTTCCTAAACATCATTAAACACCTTCTGTTTTGGAAAAGGACTTGTGTTTATTACCATGGTTACATAGTGGTGACAATCAAAGGGAATACATTTGGAATTGGTATTTATATATATTTTCCTATATATTTTCCTTTCAAGAAGAAATATTTTTTTATGGGAGGGGAGGGTGGGGTTTTCCAAACTTTTGCATAGAGATACTAAATAGCATTGGTAATTGCAGCATCTTTACTTAGTATCCACCGCTCCTGCAACAGTATAAGGCCGCGCTTATAGTGCCGCCGACGCGATGTCGCCAGAAATCAAATACATTGCTGCTGCCAGCGACGGAGCGACGTCGCCGTCGCGAAAAACCCGCCGGCGGCAAAATTTGATTTTTCAAGGGCCGCCGAATCACGTGACGGTCCTTGAACAAATCAAATTGCGGGAATCCCGCGATGCCGCCGACCGGCGAAACACAACTTTTGCCGGTGGCGACGGGTGAACATTGTGGTATTAGGCAGTAAAGTCAACATTTTATGAAGCGGTGGATTTATAATTCTAATACTGACTTCATTGTTTTTTCTTCCAACAATAGAAATCATTGTAAGTCCCATGTTGTGACTCCCTGTATGCCTCTATCAGTAAATAGGTTCAACGATTCCTAATTAAAATGTGTACGTTTCCAGAATATAGGGTGAAAATAAATGCGTCCTATTGCATGTTTTACCTCTTTCGTCAGTCTTGTTAGCCATTGCTATTTTGGACACTTACTGTATTTGTTTTTAAGATAAGGGGATATTGTTAACGGTCTTAAATTTGAAATGACCACAACCTCAAGAAATACAAATATTTAGACAGCTGCTAAGCGGAGAATAAGAGGAAGTCCCCGGGACAGGGTTGTTTCTCTCATTAGATTACATACTGTAAATGGTCCCTGCCAGGATATGGTGAATGGATACATTACTGTGAAATCCTTACTTATTTATTGTTCCTCATATTATAACGACTGCCTATTGTGACCATGAGGTTATAACTGTTTAAGTTAACCATTTGCAATGATAAATCATTATGGCTTTCTTCTGCAGGTTTAATTCCAGCAGTGCGCAAACTGGGGGCCGCGAGATTTTTTTGGGGGCGGTGCGGGTGGTTGCAGAGGTCCTGTGCTGTCCCCCAAGGCATTTAAATTAAATGCTGGGGGGGGGAGGGGGGGGAAGTGCGAGGCCTCCCAGTTTTTTTATATAATTTAGATGGAGGTTTTGGGATCCTGCATCCATACTGCTAGATGCATACTACTATAAAAAACCATACTGCTAGATGCATACTACTATAAAAAACCATACTGCTAGATGCATACTACTATAAAAAACCATACTGCTAGATGCATACTACTATAAAAAACCATACTGCTAGATGCATACTACTATAAAAAACCATACTGCTAGATGCATACTACTATAAAAAACCATACTGGATCAGCACTCAAAAAAAAAATAAGAGAAAATGATACTCACGTTTTCATTTTGGTCTCACCAAGTTTCTTCTTTAATGTATCATAAAACTCAGCAGCAATATAAAAAGATCAGAACACACAAGGGAAGGGAAAATTAGCAGGCGCACACACTGTTATATATTGAAAATAGAGCAACGTTTCAATGCCTACACGCACACGCACACGCACACACACACTCAAACATACACACACATATACCCATACACACACAGTGACAGACTCACACAAACTCCTACCCCGGCCTTCACCCAGAGTGCTTCTCCTCACAGCCTCGCCAACAAAGTAATGGAAGCGTAACAATCCCATAGTGCTGCTCCTCCCTCCCCTGCCACAGACTTGGGCTGAAGCAACGGTGCAGCGCCGCGCGATTGAATCAATGTTATTCGATGCGCATGTCCACACCGCGTGTGCGTGCGCACATGCACGTACGCTTAACAATGCTCAGTGCTTGGGGAGACAGGGAAAATTTATTTCCAAGCGCGCTTAAGTCACATGACCCTTCAACAACGAATCACCACTAGTCAATGTGCACACACACACCCCCCATGCAGGCAATTACACGCCCCTCTCTTATGTGCCACGCCCTCCCCCCTCTCTTCCAACCCGCTCGCGCTTACAAATTCCTGCAGGACAAGCTAGCGCTCATGCTCAGAGTTGGTGATGTCACGGTACTCAAGCATGGGCGCGCGTCACTGCACCGTGGCCTCAGCCTTAAGCGGCGCCGGGCTGACTGACCTGCAGGTCACCACCACAAGCTACCGGATTTCGCACTCCCAGTTGTGCTTTTCGGTCAGAGCCAGGCAACAGTAAAGTTAGGCGACCAGGCACTCGTTTCCATCCCTGCTTTTAGAAGCAGGCATATGATGAGATTTCATATGCCCAGCGAGCCATCTCTTTATGCTGCCCCCTACAACACCTATTTCTTTTTTCATCGTGACCATAAGCTGTATGAGATTCACTCACGTCTGGCGCGTATAATAGGATAAATTGACTTTCTACATTTTGATGAAAAGAACTAGTTCTAAACAGCATGACAACAGACGTCATATAGTCACTCGTCTTCATAGCAACTTTGGAAACCGTGCCGAAGGCTTTTCCAAAGCTGCCGTGATTTTATATAAAGATCCACAATGTCATTTTGCATTCAGTGTTTCCCTGAGATTGCAAATTACAGGAGAACTTCTCGGTGAATTGATAAGGGACGGTGTTTACCACCTTATCTGCTAGAACAGGGGTGCTTAACTCTAGTCCTCAGGATCCCCCCACTGGTCAGGTTTTAAGGATATACCTTCTTCAGCATAGGAGGCTCGGTGGCCGCCGGTGCTGAAGCTGGGTTATCCTTAAATAATGATCTGGGGATCTTGAGGACGAGTTGAGCACCCCTGTACTAGAGCTGCCGAGCAGTGTGCTGCTGATTGATCACTGTGACAGCAGAGAGATTATGGTCCATTTAGGTGTAACGGGTATTCCACCCCACCCAATCTCATATGTAGTGTGGGTGAGTAGAACATGTAGTGTTACCGGTGTGGTGCGTATACCTGCAGGCTCACAGGCAGTCTGAGCCTCCGCTAATGAGAGCCTGGGGTGAATCCTCTGGAACGGATCTTCGTTCAGCGCCTCCACCTATGTAGGATTCTATGGACGTGTAGAATGACCCTAACATAGGAACCCACTCAGATAATCACATACACAGTATTATGGATAACAGGTTTACTGAATGAACAATGTGTACCATCCCCCCACCCACATGTCCATCATCACATTCCCCTCAGTCTCTTGAGTGTCCATAGCAATAAAGACCAGTGTGAGTGTGAGGGATAGCGCTTCCCTGTGTTGGGGCCCGGTGGTGCACTTAATATATAATACCTCCCTGACCAGTCCTGGTCAGGAAAATCCTTGGAGCTCAGCAGCACCGCACAGTGATCCCACGGCGTGCTGCACTGCTCTCTGCAGGAGTGGGTGCACCTCTGCATCCACAGGAAAGGAATCTCCAGCCGGAGTGCTTCTTTAACACAGTCTCTGAACACGCGATCAGACAGCAACCCTCTTGCTGCTCTAACTATGGTGAAGGATTTCCTATCCTAAGGCCAACCCTATACCATACAGCTTCCTCTGGTGTCATAGGGGACTAACTGGGCCCTGGGGTGTACCTCTACCCTAGTCCCTAATCCTCCCTATAACTAGCTACCTGCACTACGCACAGCCACTTACTTGGTCCGTGCAGCAACCGTGCTGCACAAACACAGTGCCAGCCTGTCAGACCTCACAGCACTAATAGCTGTGACTCTGACAAGACAGCACTCACACTAAGGGCAGAGTCCCTAACTGGGGCCGTCCCTTATCAGTTACCCACTAACCTGGTGGGGAGTTGGGGCCTACCTGGAGGGTGAGGGTACCTATCTGGATGCAGGAGTTGCACTCACTCCCTGCATCCTTCCTTCCCCTTCTGCTCCGCTGCTCCAACTGACGTGACTCATGCAAAAGCCCGGGAAATGTATCTCTTTCCTCCAGGGCAGTCCTACAGCCCTATTGGCTCCTATCAAGCACCTGGTGCCTGCCTCGCTATGCCTCATGGGAATTGTAGTCCCGAGGCCCTTACTATAACATTGGGGCCGCGTGCGGTCCTCCCCTCTGCCTACACTAACTCCTAATGGCCGCCTCAAGCTCTCCCTATGCTTCCCTACTCTCGCGCGACCTCCTAAGAGCTGCCTTAGCTCCCTACCCCTATCTGCGCATGCGCGACCTATCTGGGGCTCTCCTGCCCTCGCGCGATCACTGCGCATGCGCGACTTGAAGCGCAATGGCGGCGCCCTGCTCTGCGGCCGCCGGGACCTTAGAGACGCGATCGCGGCCTTAGCAACGGCCCGATCGCGTCCCCGGCAACCGGCCGCAGGCAGGAGAAGCCGCGCTGCTCCCTGCTCCAGCCCCCACCCTTGGAAGCAGCCGTCGGGTTGTTCAGTACCCGCGATCGAGCTGCGCCAGGGGAGGGGGTCTCCAGGAGCTGCTGGGGACCAGGGTTACACTCTCCCCCTGGTGAAACACCCAACGCCCTCGCTTGGGGAACGACATAGCATGGTACACAGTTATACATGAAAAGGCAGTGCATATGTACAACTTATCAATGGTGACTTTAAACCCCAGGTTACAATGCATTTCACACCCATTAATACCCGAGACTAGCTGAGACCGTTTGTGGGGTGCCCCTACCAGATCAGATGGGGGTACCTCACTTTTGCGTCCGTGAGCCTCCCCCAGAAAAATTTCTTGGAGAGCACACTCTAAGGCGACAGTTTCTGGCTCTTCGCTACTTCCTCCCCCTGGTGGAAGGAGTAGCCCAGTGTCTCTGAAGCAGACCTTTACCCGGTCATCCGCGGCAGGGATGCGGTAGACCAGGAGGCCAGGACCTTTCCCGCGGTCCACCACCTGGCGAATGGCACGCTCCTTTTTGGGCGTAAAGGAGGCCAGTCTCCCTGGATCGTCCTTTACACAGTCCTTGTCCCTACGGACTTGCGAGGCTTCCACTGGGAAGCAAGCACTGGGAAATGTCTCGGTTTCACCTGGCAGGGGGGAAAAAGTAGACACCTTACCCCTGCGGTGATTCATGGTGGCCAACAGGTCCTCGGGGACGCTGTCAGTTCCCACCTTGGTGGTATCGGGACCTGCCCCTGGCACTTCTGGGGCAGTCCACTTACGCGCTGAAAACTCGGGAGCGTTGGATCCCAGTCCTGGGACCGCTTGTGTCGGAGCACACGGGCTCACAATCCGCTCAGGAACCATAGCTTTGGCCTTCTTCACGGCCACCTCCATCGGAGTCTGTGAGGAACAAGGGGGTTCCTTACCACTCGGCTGGCTGACGATGGGCTTCCCTTCTTCCGGAAGGATCGGCGGTAGACACTGGTCCACTCTCTCCTCTGGACAGCTACCTTCTAGTGAGGACACCTCCGCCAGGACGCGATGCAGAGGGGAACCCTTCACCCGGGCGACCAGACTTAAGGAGCCATCGTGCTCCGCGGTCACCTGGAGGCTCACCCCCGACACCCCTGGGGCAGTCGACTCACCCTTGTCGGCGTTAGGTACTGGTCCCCATTCTAGGACCGATGGTACCTCTGTAGTAGGTCGGACTGACCATTGTAGGGCACACGGGCCCACAGCAGGGTCCGCAACATCAGAAGACACCTCTTCCAGGGTACACGGACCCTCAGCAGACTCTGTATACTCTGCATCACCGCTGGGGTGGTTCGCCGGTAGGCGCATCGCCACCGATGGGACTTCCACCTTTTCCCCGGAAGATATCATGACGGTATCCTCCGCAAGGTAGTCACCAGATTCTCCTGAAATGCAGCCAGTGGTTGTGGGTACGAAGCTGGCGTGCTCTGGTACCTCCACTGCAGTCGCGCTCTTCTCCGCCAAGGGTTCACTTAGCTCCTTAGCTGGCTCTGTAGGCTGGGGTACAATAGGTATCAAGAAAATTGCACCGCAACAATCACATCTGGGCTCCCACGCCAGTGCTCCCCTAGAACAGTCACAGGTGGGGCTAAAGCACTGTGTACACGGCTCCCCATCTACCTCGGTGATCCTGAAGTCTAGTGGCACTTGGGACATGACGGCTCCCTCCTCATAGGCTTCTTGCAAGCAGGGGCACAGTAGCATAAGGAGATCTATTCCTGGCGCTCGCCAGGGCACATACACATTAGGGTGTATCCCCTGACAGTCTATCTCATCCTCATCATAGAACAGAGAGTCTATCTCATCCTCATCCTTAGAGATCAGAGTGTCTATCACAGCGTCCACGTATGGTTGAAGATAACCGTGCTTGCTCCCCCTGGTGGAATCTAAAGGAAGGGCACCTTTTACAAGGAATTGTTTTTCGCTCTGCACTGAGTCACTCACAGCACAGGGGAGGGGCTCTGATTTTCGCGCCAAACCCGGACAGAATGTTGCGACATCTTTCTGTGCAGGCTTGCAGTCAGCAGCACGTGCGCTCTCCTGATTTGGCGGGAGACGCCATTTTGCTGGGTCGGCATAGACTAGGGGGTACCCTTCTGAGGGGCCCCCGGGCATGAACAGTGCGGACGGTGCCTCTGCCAGGCATATATCCTCAGTGTGAGTTACAACAAAAAGTATGGTTTTCCATGTGGACGTGGGATCTTGTTCCTCCTCTAAGACACATGCCCACGGCCACCCAGGAATTTTACACATACCCTCCCGGACCTTCATTGCGGGTATACTAGCGGGAATGCCTCCTACCGCCACTACCTGGCCAGGTTCCATATACTGCCTCAACGCCCAGGCAAGGACCTCGTCTCTGGACTTCACAAACATGGTGACAAAAATAGGGACGGGACAATTTAGAAAAAATGGACAGGGCACCCCAGGTGTATCTCAGCAGCGCCTCCAAATGTAACGGGTATTCCACCCCACCCAATCTCATATGTAGTGTGGGTGAGTAGAACATGTAGTGTTACCGGTGTGGTGCGTATACCTGCAGGCTCACAGGCAGTCTGAGCCTCCGCTAATGAGAGCCTGGGGTGAATCCTCTGGAACGGATCTTCGTTCAGCGCCTCCACCTATGTAGGATTCTATGGACGTGTAGAATGACCCTAACATAGGAACCCACTCAGATAATCACATACACAGTATTATGGATAACAGGTTTACTGAATGAACAATGACAACACCTAACTTCAAAACACTATATCAATAACAGTGCATCAATACAACTGTGTACCATCCCCCCACCCACATGTCCATCATCACATTCCCCTCAGTCTCTTGAGTGTCCATAGCAATAAAGACCAGTGTGAGTGTGAGGGATAGCGCTTCCCTGTGTTGGGGCCCGGTGGTGCACTTAATATATAATACCTCCCTGACCAGTCCTGGTCAGGAAAATCCTTGGAGCTCAGCAGCACCGCACAGTGATCCCACGGCGTGCTGCACTGCTCTCTGCAGGAGTGGGTGCACCTCTGCATCCACAGGAAAGGAATCTCCAGCCGGAGTGCTTCTTTAACACAGTCTCTGAACACGCGATCAGACAGCAACCCTCTTGCTGCTCTAACTATGGTGAAGGATTTCCTGTCCTAAGGCCAACCCTATACCATACAGCTTCCTCTGGTGTCATAGGGGACTAACTGGGCCCTGGGGTGTACCTCTACCCTAGTCCCTAATCCTCCCTATAACTAGCTACCTGCACTACGCACAGCCACTTACTTGGTCCGTGCAGCAACCGTGCTGCACAAACACAGTGCCAGCCTGTCAGAACTCACAGCACTAATAGCTGTGACTCTGACAAGACAGCACTCACACTAAGGGCAGAGTCCCTAACTGGGGCCGTCCCTTATCAGTTACCCACTAACCTGGTGGGGAGTTGGGGCCTACCTGGAGGGTGAGGGTACCTATCTGGATGCAGGAGTTGCACTCACTCCCTGCATCCTTCCTTCCCCTTCTGCTCCGCTGCTCCAACTGACGTGACTCATGCAAAAGCCCGGGAAATGTATCTCTTTCCTCCAGGGCAGTCCTACAGCCCTATTGGCTCCTATCAAGCACCTGGTGCCTGCCTCGCTATGCCTCATGGGAATTGTAGTCCCGAGGCCCTTACTATAACATTGGGGCCGCGTGCGGTCTTCCCCTCTGCCTACACTAACTCCTAATGGCCGCCTCAAGCTCTCCCTATGCTTCCCTACTCTCGCGCGACCTCCTAAGAGCTGCCTTAGCTCCCTACCCCTATCTGCGCATGCGCGACCTATCTGGGGCTCTCCTGCCCTCGCGCGATCACTGCGCATGCGCGACTTGAAGCGCAATGGCGGCGCCCTGCTCTGCGGCCGCCGGGACCTTAGAGACGCGATCGCGGCCTTAGCAACGGCCCGATCGCGTCCCCGGCAACCGGCCGCAGGCAGGAGAAGCCACGCTGCTCCCTGCTCCAGCCCCCACCCTTGGAAGCAGCCGTCGGGTTGTTCAGTACCCGCGATCGAGCTGCGCCAGGGGAGGGGGTCTCCAGGAGCTGCTGGGGACCAGGGTTACATAGGTATGGAAATCGGGCTAATCACCGTTCCAAATGTGTTTTTCCTTTTTAGGACAGGAAAATAATAGATTGGGTCAGACTGTTGTCTCACATTTCCTTCTTGCTCCAAATATAAACTGGGAAGAATGTACATTGCCAAAAATGTTGCTATCCTGTTCTGGATAATTTAGTGTTTGATGATTACAGTTCCTCATCTCTATGGAGCACAGGGACGTTTAGAGAACAATCCAAGGTGCTTTGCTAGCAAAGAAGAAAATAAACTGCTGCGTAAATCACACTTTTGCACAGATTTGGACTTGCAAGCTGTGTTTTTCGAGCAAAAGCTGGAGTTGAAACCGTATGTAATAAGATTTCTAGATGGCTCTTCGGGGCAAGGACTCATTTTCCTAATGTGTATTACTTTTATGTCTAGCACTTATTCCTATTATGTCTCCAATTATTTTGGCACATGTAATTATTACTGCTGTGAAGCACTATGTACATGGATGGCTCTGTACAAATAAATATATATATATATATATATATAAATATATATATATATACACACATACATATTAAAACATTTTTTTACATGCAGGCAGTCAAATGATCTGTTTGAGATTTGACACTATTTGGTTGTTGCCACAAGTTGAATACTGTAGGTTATCTAATGTTACCTAATTGTATTGCTGGATGTGTGAAATTGGCAAACTAAGTGAGAGTACACATTATTTTGGAGAAATGTGTGCGACCCGTCACACATTTTTATTATTAATGTAACTCTAGTCATCTTTACCTCCATTACGGTTCCTCAATGATTCCTGCGAGTTTAATCTTCAATTCCAAAAATAAGTAGGTCCATTAGGGCTACGTTTCTAAAAATATGAATACAGAATTTGAATGAAAACGATGTGTTATTTCCCATGAAAAGGAAGCGTTTCTTTCACGTTTTAAAAGTAGTGGGGGTGAAATGATTATCATCTCCTTTTCATAGATTTTTTTTTTAAAATTATAAAATATGTTACCAGGAAATAAATACATGTAACATTACCGCCTCTTTTCAATTATGTCCTGTGTTTCTGGGGTATTAGTTCTTCAGAATGCTCAGTTCAGCAAAGCTTAATAGACTCTGTTACATTGCCAAATGACGTGCCCCGTGCATGTTCAGAAATGGAACACACTGACTCACCCCAAGTCCCTCTCTCTGAAACACTGAACCTGTCTTTCCACTGAACTGTCAAAGGAGCTTCCAAGATTGTCCTCTTATTGTCTTAATATTCTACAACGTATATGATAGTCCAGTTTTCAGGATTTTATTTTTTCCAATACAAAGATGCAGGGCCGTCTAGAAAAATAGTGGGTGTCGGTGCGTGGGGTCATCCCCATTCTCTCTACCCACCCCCCCCTTCCTCCCTTCTATCTTTAAGTCCTTACCTGAGCTGTAGTCTGTGGAGCAGGGGGGGAAGTTAAGGGTCTTCTGAGTTGGACTGCTAGGGCGGGCTCCACCCTCATGCTCCTCTACTGCTCCGTCCTCACCCTCCCCTACTGCCGCTATTCTCCGCTGGTCTCCTCGTCTGCTGCCTTGTCCTCATCCTCCTCTGCTGCCGTCGGCACCATCAAAAGTTAAAAACCGGGCCATCTCTTGAAAATCTGGGACTGTCCCGGCTAAACCGGGAGAGTGTGGGGCTTCTGTAAGCGCGTGGCCCTGTTGTGCAGTCGAACTGATGGCACCACCATCAAGCCGGCCCTGACTTGGGCGGAGTCGTACATGAATTTGGGCGCACTGTGCTTGAGAGAGACTTTGACGACTAACCCCTAACATGGCCAATCTGCAATTTGATCAAAAGTTCATGTAAAATAGATCTTGTATCACATCGTTTATTTTCTTGAATTTACTTCGTCCTTCTTCATTTACCACTTTATTACTGACATGTTAGATGTCATCATTCTTAACTATGGGGGTTATTCAATAAACTGTGATAGTGACGACTGGCGAGTTTTCACATTGACTTCAATTGTGCCTCTGATTGGCGCTATCACAGTTTAATGATTAGCTCTCTATGTGACTTACTGTGCATGTTCTGACCAACCCTGCACAAACTTATCTAGTAACCCCATAAAGGTAAAAACAGATCTGCAACTGCATAAATCCCTGACATCAGTAACATTGATCCCCCTCTGCTATTGGCCACCTGAACTTAAGGGGGATAGAAAATAATTGATATGCAGTTTCAACATACTGAGCTTGAATATGTAAAGAAAAGTGTAAACTATATTTCACTGTGATGTATCTGTTGCGTGTAAAGATATGTTCTTGTTTCAAACATCCTGCTTATGACACAGATTGAAACATGTACTATAGGGAAAATAAAGTGTGTTCTCTATGGGCACTGTCAAATCCAACATTTCACTCCCTTCACTGGCAGAGGGAAAGTAAGAAAAAGGTCTTTATTCCCTGGCAGAGGACATTTCTGGGTACTTCATTTCACAACTGAAATTCAGATTTCTTGTAAGTTGTACAATAAATGAAAATATAAATGAAAATGAGAGCACATTTCCACGTCTCAGACATGTCTGCACCCTGCTTTTCCTCATTATCACCTAGCACAGGGGTGCTTCAAGCTTCTTGCGCTGCGCCCCCGTATGCTCTTCTGCTCGATCGTGCCCCCCCCCCCTTACCTTCAACGAAGCGTCAAATAACGCTGTGGGGTCATGTGACGTCACGTCTCCATGGTAACGGGCATCAGTGGACGCCGCGTTGCCATGGAGATCCGTGGACAAGAAGCTGGTGAGTACATTTACAGAGGCCTCGCGCTCTTAGCGGGGGGCCTCTGTAACCACCGCACCCTCTGCCCCCCCCCAAATAAAGTCTTGCGCCCCCCAGTTTGCGCACCGCTGTACTAGCATACAGTGCTTCCACTGCAGCCAGGGATTCTGGGAAATGACATGCAAAAGCACAGTGTCACCTTTTGATTCAAATCCATTTTAACATGGAGCCTTCCTTTTAGCACATCCTGGGTTAAAGAAGTGCACAACCAACAACCCTACTCACAGACAGCTGTTTCAACCTTTGCAGGTTGTAATAACTTTGAATGGACCAACATAAGATTCTTTGTGTATTAGTTTTCATTTAATCTTTGAAGAACTCTTATGTTAGCCCGTTTAAAGTTATTTTGCCCGCAAGAAATCTGCATTTCTTCAGGATTACTACAGCTACCAGAGCATTGAACTACACAAGGAAAACTGAATTAAAAAATAAATAAAATTTAAGTACAGGTATGTTAAAGGTAATTGTTTTCTGATTGACAGTCGCTGCACTGGGGGACCATGTAATGGAGCATATTTGTATTAGTATGAAAAAGCTGTCAACGCATCTTAATAATATTAAAGAAAAATAAAAGATAAAAGTTGGATCATATCCGTAGCAGTGATTAAAACTTCAAGCAAATAAAGAACAAAGTACTTTATAAGTCTACTGCATGAGTGGGCAACTCCGGTCCTCCGGGGCCACCGTCAGGTTTTATGGATATCTCTGCTTCAGCAAAGATGGCTCAGTCATTGACGGATCCACTTATTGACCCATCTGTGCTGAAGCAGGGGTATCCTGTTGGTGGCCCTTGAGGACTGGAGTTGGCCACTTCTGCTCTACAGTATTACAACGATTATTGCTGGCGTTTTGCACATTGTACTTTCAATAGCAATCACCACTTTTATTTAGTATGATACAAACAAATGCAAGTGAACAGGACCTGTTTTCTTTGGGATCAGACTTTGCAGGCATGGCACACGTGGAAGTGCGTGTGTTTTACTGCGTGTGCACTAAATGCTGAGTAAACACGAAGAACTCCATCCAGGCCAAGTGCAGACTTGTGTTTCCTTTAGGCTCATAAAGCTGTCCTTGTTAAATACGGAAAGGTTGCTCAATCCTGTGAGTCGCATTGAAACCCTTCTTTGTGTATAACTGCTAATATGAAGGAAATGTCCAGTGTTCCTTCTCAAGGGCTCTTCTGCTGACATGTGTGCAGTGGCAAAGGGGATTTTGGATGAGTATAACGTTACGCATACCCTATCAATAACAGTAGTAAAAAAATGATTGAAAATAATCTTTCTAAAAAAAAAATATTTGTATTAAACATGTTTATGTTGGCAAATGTTTTAAGATCATCGAAATTATACATGTTTTTTGCCTCAAGAAGATTATCAGGAGAGACGAACAGACCTCGATGTGCATAACGTAGAAGAATAATTGAACCTTTCACATGCAGGATAGGTATCCACAAGGTACAGGGGGAAGGCTTTGTACAGCGATTAGTGGAACTGTAGGATGTCAGGCTTAGGGGAGAATGTGGACTGAAAGGGTGGTGCATTAATGGAACAGACTCCTTCCAGAGGTGGTCATGGTGAACGCAGGGGTTCTCAAGGACCTGTTTGGGGGTCTTGAGGAATGAAGTTGAGACCCCCCCTGGTGTAAAGGAATTTAAAACGGCTGGTTATTGATAAAAAAAAGCTTTGTTTGAGTATGGGGGAAAAAAACTGGGATCCAATGTGGGCCTGACATTGAGTATACAAATAGGCAGACCAAGTGGCCATTAATCTGCAGACAAACGTCTATTTTTTCTATGTTAACACTGCATGTTGCAGTTCATCCTATAATATAAAGAGATTAAAAAAATGCATACTGTAGCTCATTGGCAGGCGATACAAGGCAATCTACACCAAGGCTGTCCCAATTTTAAGGCGTAAAGGTCAATTTGTTTACCAGCAGTATATACTGTGTATTGTACCTCAATACCTTATTTTTGTAACCATCTTTTAGCCTCTATACCTCATGTGTGTGTAATTTCCAGTCCCCATGTTTGTATTATACAGGCAGTCCTCGTTTTACAACGCTTCGTTTTACAACGAATGGCTTATCCAACGCTATGCAATGCATACCTATATTCATTTTTACAACGCCAAAATGGCTTATCCAACTCTCTTATGACACTTTGCAACGTTGTGTATGTGTGTATATATATATGTACACATTCACATAAACAATGTTGCAAAGCATTGTAAGAGCGTATATATATATATAATATTATACTATATAATATTATATTATAATATATAATATATTATTTATTATGTTATATTATATATATAATACAGTATATAAACTATATAATTTATATGTGTGCTGCATATCTTATTGCCTGCATAAAATATTTGGTGTATTTTTGTGTTTTAAAAATGCCTTCAGGAACGGAACCTTTCATTTAAACAGTGTTCCTATGGGAAAACGTCTTTCGCTTTACAACGTTTCACTTTACAACGCTATTTTGAGTAACGCATTGTGTCGGATAACCGAGGACTGTCTGTACATTGTTCCTAATGATTTCCTCTCTTACCTTCTTCGCCTGCAGTTTGGGGGGGGAGTGGAGTAATATGTTCCCATAGGGGTCTCATCCAGCACAGTTTGATATACTACTGTATATAGAGAATAGATGTATTGGCTAAGTCCATGTTCACAGGCCGGTGCATGCCACCCCACCTATCTTTCATTTCTGACGTGTTGAGTCTCAAGTGAAGGCGTAGGAATGTGTGCCTGGTATTACTACTGCCAAGTGATACATTTTGTGTTCCAGTTTCAACCCAGTTGCTATCATATCTGAATCCAGCGCCACCCCGAGTAGAATACATGTATTCTTTTATATTGTATCACCGTGGAAATGTTCCCTAAATATTTTATTTTCAAGGCAGTAAAGGTCGAAAGATATTGTATGAAAATTGTCTAAAAGAGATGAGGATTTGATAGATGGGACTAATGTGCATTTCTAGCTGGGAAGAGCTTGATGTCCTGCAAGTGCTTAATGTGAAGAGAACTTGACAGTAGAGTCCATGATTTAAAAATTTCAACCAGATTCATATGTTATTGATGTTACATTATGGACCACGTGTATCCCACTTTTGCAGCTTTGAAGCATTTGTAAATAGCTGCGTAGAGATGCAGCCAGCATTATTACTTACAGTGGAACACGCGCAATGCTCCAGCAGGAGATGCAGCCATAGTTTTGAATCAGCCATGCACGTAAAAGGGGCGGGACTAGCATGCTATTCACCCGCTAGACTGCACGGTGCAATAACATTGGTCACATCTATACTGTTTTTTTTTTTTTTTCCAGTAGCACAGATATTGTAATGCTGAAGCAGTGATTCACAACCTTTTTTTTTATACCTTGTTCACCCCCAGCTAGAAAATATTTGCTCCTCGAACCCCTAATTAATACATCTTATTTCCTACTCATTTGACTATTGCTAACAAAACTGTTTAACCGAGCCCAGACAATAATGTCGTAACGTCATCACGCAAGTGCACGCTTAACGGCCGGAGCGTGCATGGAGCTGGATTGAGGCTGTGTTTGCTCGTAGACTGCATCCCAAGCAAAGACACAGAGTACTTTTTGTACATCGATCAGAAGATGAACTTATACTGGTGAACCGAACAGGAATATTGATTTCATCTGTTGGTGTGATCCAGGACGGTGTTACCTTGTTGGCGGTGATTATTATCACAAATTGCTTGAATTACTAATATTTTTGTGAGTGTTCTTAATCCCTCTCCCAATCCTTTTTTTAACATTTAAATGTACTTTTTTACGCTATAGGTCGTACGCTGTTTGGTTTTTTGTTTCTATAGATTTCTGCTGGAACTGGTTCTTCCATCTGAGAGCAGCCTTGGACGCCTGGACTTTAAATCTGTCCCTATTTGAACATTTCAGGACTTAACTAAGGGTTGGACTTTTGCACATGTTTTGTTCTATTTATATGTATTTTTTTTACATGTATTAACTTTTTTTTTTTTAAGCATTTTCAAGTGTAATTCTTCAGTTTTCTTTTTTTTTTTTAGCATCTATATCACTAATAGGAATTTTCCTAGTATAGGCACTATTTTTAGATTCATTTTTCTACACTAATTATATGTATTATAACATATAATAATAATGATTTAAATATCACACTGTTTCACAAGTAGCACTACTCAATTTCTTTTTTATGTATGTAATATGTGTAATGATGAATAATTCAAAGTGAAAATGAATAGTTCTAGGGGTTATGCCCTAGCCTGTGTAGTATAAAATAATTCTGTTATTTTATACTACACACTAACACTATTTTTATTCTGCACACTAACTGAAAAAAAAAACAAATCAAAAAGAATATACACTCTATAAATACATAAAAGAGAGTATAAATGCATATAATGAATTCCAATATGGAAAAACATGTGCAAAAGTCCAACCCTTAAATAGAGTCCTGATAGGTTCAACAGAACAGATCAAGATTCCAGGGGTCCACGGCTGCTCTCAAATGGAAGAATCAGTTCCAATGATGATTCTATAGAAACAAAAAGAGAACAGAGAGCGCACGCCCCATAGAGTAAAATTGTACATTTAATAAAAATAGGGATTGGGGGAGGGAATAAGAACACTCGCAAAGGTAGTAAATAACATGCGATTTGTGATAATATCACCACCAACGAGGTAAACACCGTCCCAGATCACAACGACAGTCCAAGAGGAAAGTTCTTGCTGATTCACCAGTAAAAGCTTACCATCTGCGGAACTAATAGAAGATGAACTTTTACTGGTAAATTGGCAAGAACTTGGACTTTCGTTGTGATCCGGGACGGTGTTTACCTTGTTGGTGGTGATATTATCACAAATCGCATGTTATTTATTACCTTTGTGAGTGTTCTTATTCCCTCCCCCAATCCTTATTTTTATTAAATGTACAATATTACGCTATGGGGCGTGCGCTCTCTGTTCTCTTTTCGTGTATGTATATGTGTGTGTGTGTATGTATGTATATATGTATGTATGTATGTGTGTATAAATATATATATATATATATATATATGTGTATATATGTATATATATATATATATATATATATATATATATATATATATATATATATATATATATATATATATATATATATATATATGTGTGTGTGTATGTATGTATGTATGTACTGTGTATATTAAGCAAATGTAGCCATGTCACCTATGTGTACTAGCCTGCCCGTCTCCTGGCAGTAAGCCCTTGTAAAGCAGGCTGCCAGTAGTCAATATGGGTTTTCCCTACTCACTGGTGCTGCACTTGAGTGACAGGGGGAGCCGGTGACATCAGGCCTGAGCATGTCCAATCATGGGACAGACCTGATACTCTCTTCCTAGCTGTACTTAAGGGAGGTGCCGCCCCAAATTTAGCAGTGCCTCTACTCCCTTGAGAGAAGCAGGTCAAACAGCCAAGAGCCTGACTATTGGCCTTCTCTGGTCCTCTTTCCTTCAGGGGAGAGTGAGTGTGGACCATACCTCTGCCTCTGCTGGTGGAGCAGGGAATAGCTGGGACTGCTGCGGGTGCTCTTGGCCTGTAGTGAAGGTCCAGGGACCATCCTTCAGTGGGTAGCTGAGTGTGGAACTACATTGGGCAGAAGATTGCTGTGTACTGCTGTTGGTGTACAGACAATAAATCGTTCCTTTTGTTATACCTTTGCTCGGTGTGTGATCTTACTGGGGGGGGGAGAGGTTTTCGGTTCTACTGTAGAAGATCATCTTCAGTTCACTGGAGCCTACGGCAGATGGAGGCGCTGCACTGCTAAAGATATGTAGGGTATGAACCCCAGAAGCCTAGTCCTGTGTCCCCACAACCATCGGCGAACAACTCAGCCCTCCTGTTACCAGCAGGTATCATGCACCACCCGACCAGTAGTGGCAGAATCTCCCACAGGGTGGGGAAACACCGTTACACAAACAACAAATATTTTTCAACAAACATGTCCAGCAGTTTTGTCAGAAAGCGACCCCCCCGCCCCCCACTATCCTTTCCCCTTGCGCCTTTTGTGATAATGCAGTATCAATTTGTCAGAAGGTCAACTCTCCCACAGTCTACTTCTGTAACACATCCATGATACAGTATAATATACAATATGACATGGGTGGAGAAACTGGAACATAAAGAACAAACATTTATAAAATGTACATTTTGCATAAAATTCAATAGCATCAAGATATTCCAGAGGAAATTTTTATACAGTGCATATATATTCTCAAAATTAGGACTCAGAGAAAAGCCTGATGTGAGAAACAGGAGAGAGATTCCTTCGCTCAAAAGTGGGCTGACATAAGGACAAGACCAGACCAGAGATTTCCATGGCCCACATCTGGGCTGACCTGAGGAAAAGATGATGTCTTGATGCACACAGAAGGACTGTATGCTGACAGCAAGGCAAGGGGACAAGACCTCTATACCTGGACACAGATAGCACACAAGCATGCTGACCCAGGAGAACAGAGAGGCCTTCCCCTACAGCAACAACAGAAAAGACTTTCTTGCACGGCGTGTGTGTGTGTGTGTGTGTGTGTGTGTGTGTGTGTATGTGTGTATGTATGTATATATATATATATATATATGTATATATATATATGTATATATATATATGTATATGTATATATATATATATATATATATATATATATATATATTTGTTAGCTACCCACCCAGTTAGATAGGGCATAAACAGTAGTGTCTAGTTATTCTCCAAAGTGGAGCAGGTTTTATTTTTTGATGTTTTGTGTTTACAGGAACAGGCAAAAAGCCTTATATTAATTTCACCCAAAAACGGTCTCCATTTGCATACCTCTGCACAAATCTCTTACAATCTTCTTAAATGATTACTGGCTCCCACAATACAGTATGTTACTAACACTTTACTGTCTTCTGAGAAAGTGAGATAACAAGGTGTAACCCGCACGGTGGCGTGTCCTAACAATACAGTACACACACTATTATTCCACGAATATCTCACAGTGGTTACATAATGTTGCACAATGTTCTCTTTACAGGAGAAGATGGGACAAAATGTTTTAGAACCAGCAGTGTATTTGTTAGAATACTGACTGACCCCAAACTAGTCTGTGTGAAGCATGAATAGTATATATGCCGACCTATGCAAGTTCTCCCATAATAGGTGCCATGAATCAAAGCAATTTGTGTCTTGTGCCTCTATGCATCAAATGTATCAAACACTTTGCTCCCCTTTTTTTGCCCCATATGTGTACCGTAACTGTGAGATTTGGGGAAAGTGAAAAGGAAGAGTTGCATGATGCATGCCTGTAGATTATAGTGAGATGTATCAAATTGCGCACCAGATTTCTACTTTCGATCTAAGTATAAAAAAAAACAAAAAAACCCCATACATTTCTGGCTTCTAACAACCTGTGTCAGATGTAAACAATATTTCTTGCATTTGACACAACTGTGCTCCGAAAAGGGGTGCGTCAAAACATACTTTCATGGCTCAAAAGTTGCCTTATTTATTCAATATTTTACCAGGAAAGAAGTATGTTGAATGATAAGACTCTTCGACAGCAAAACAAAGGGACTTAATGTGGATATGGGGTTTCTCACACACTATCACAATTGTTTGTAATTATCCTGCCTCTCTGACAATGTTCTTATCCACTACTTCTCCCCCCGTCGTCGTCCCCCACCCGCCACAGCATCCCCTTTCCCCTCCATGCTGTTCCTTGTCACCGTTTTATTACCCTTCCATATATACATACATACATACATACACACACTCTCTCTCTGGTTAAGGAAGCACAGTCAAATTATATAAAAGCAGTTGCATAACGTAACACAATAATGACATGCTTGGTGTGTAATAGAAACACACTGTACACAGTAAAGAACAATACAGTGTTCTTGTATTTGTTCTAGTTCTGCCACATAAGCTGTTTTATAGGCTACATGAAAGATGTTAATTGTTACAGTTTTGCATGAGCTTTCATGTCTTTCCTTCAGATATGAACAGTAATTAACATAATGAAGTCAAGTAAACGAAAGTCCTGTAAGTTGGTTCTTTTCAGCTGTTCTTTACATTATGTAAGCGATGCAGGATGTGGTACTAAACGTGCTACAGCGATTTTGTTAGGAAGGCACCGGATTAAAGTTTACAAAATGATGACCTCTTTGCAACACGGATTTTCTGAAGCGAATCTGTGTATATTTTTGTGTATTCTATATCGTTATGTTTCTGTAGTTGCCCAGACATTATTATTCCACTAACATTTCTGACAAAGGTAGATTCATGGAACTCCCATATGGGCGATTACACTGCGATAGGACGAAAACTGCAATTCAAAGTCAATGGCCGTTATCGAGCAGTCACAGTGCACTGGCCCATATCGGAATACAGTACTTTTTTTTTTTTTTTCTACCCATTTGAATTTTTGGTCCAGAACTTAGTAGGAGCTAAAACATCAGCATCTTCAGTCTACTCATACTGTAAATGCAAACTGCTTTATACTGTAAGTCAGCAGTGCGCAAATTGGGGGGCGCGTTCCCCGGGGAGGGGTTTTTTTCTGGGGGGCGCGGGCGGGCGGTCGCAGAGGTCCCACGTTCTTCCCCCAAGGCATTTAACTTAAATGCCGGGGGATAGCGTGAGGCCTCTGGAACAATAAAACGTACCGGGATTCAGATGCTGTGACGCGTCTCAATGGCGTCAAATGACGCCACGTGGTCACGTGACGTCACAGGCGTCAAACGATGCCGTGGGTCACGTGCCCTGATGTCACATGACCCCGGAGCGTCATTTGACGCAGCTGCAAGGTAGGAGCGTGGCGCGAGCTCCGGAGCAGGCCAGACGGGGGTGCAGCAGTAAAAGTTTGCGCTCCCTTGATGTAAGTGCTACATTCAAAGCAAGTTCCAGCGTATGAAGACGACACAACACAGTACAGTATTTCTATATTAAAAGCACTTTGGTTGTTCCTTTGTCAATGATTCTTCTTGGTAAATCTGATGGTTTGGCTGGTTATAAGCTGAAAGTTTATATTGTGTCTTTCAGTACTAACTTTATTTAACCTCTTTCAGTAACTCCCATCCCCTAAGTGTGTCAATTTTACTGTTCCTAAATAATGTGAACATGGCTGAACAGCCTTACCCCAAATTTCACACTGCCGTAGAGAATATTTTCCTTTTGTGTATATTGCTACTTAAACATGTAGGGTTTTAGAGCTTCCCCAAGGCATAACCAAATGTCTCACAAGACAATGGAGTCTCAAATATTTTTACTATATTTTGCGTGCAGTGACAAACTGTACTCTTGAAGGGCTAGACAAGGTCTAAATCCTAAATGAGCTAAGAAAGCTGCAGTAATTTGAATAATAGCTGTGATTGAGTCATACAGTATTTCTTACAAAGGTCTAAAATGATGTTATACTACTATTTTTACTTGATATTCTAAAAGCTATTTTGAATAATCTAAAGCAGCAAAATATGTGAGATCTTATATGGGTTGTTGTTTTTTTAATCAGTTGTGTAGTATTAGATAATACTTATTGTATTTTTTTTTTTATTATTAAACTCCTAATGTCATTTTTAATGAGTTTTAAAGCATAATTGGATTTCTATAGCAGTTTTTCGCCCACCTCCAAAAAAGTGCAAGATATTTGCAACACTTTCCTGTTTGGGATAATTTGTTGCCAATATTCCCAGCAGTTTTAAGCTGTAAACTGTAACAATAGATAGTTACCTTAGTAATATAAGGATACATTGTAGTTGCTGAGCTACAATGACTGAAACAGCCATTATGTTAGGCACACAATCAGGATTTTGACAGGTTTATAACAGGAACACCAAACGATTGCTCGCTTAGGTACAAAAGGAGAATTCACTATTGTCACGTGCTTTATATATACAGTACAAATAAGAAAAAAAAGGGGGGGATGTAGTATTGCTGCTTTAGGTTGGACTTAAATTTTTGTGCACATTTGTATCAAGTTCTTTCCAAGAAGTGAGCTGATATTTGGGAAAGGTTGAGCATGCAAGAGAATTTAGTAGACCTTAGGTTTCAAATGTATTCTAAGTGACTCACAGCCATACTTGAAATAACGAATTGAAATCCCATTCATTGGGTTGAAATGATTAACTTTATTTTATATAGCGTTTTTCTCCCAATGGGACTCAAAGATCTATGTTTGGTGCTTGTGACACAGGGATATAGTCACTTTCCCAAGGTCACATAGAGCTGACACATGATTTTTAACCAGGCTCCCCTGCTTCAAAGTCAGTGTCCACGTCCTCAGCCCATGTACGTTGACATGTTCCAGATCACTAACTATCTTTTGATTAGTTTGCTCTTTTATTTTGCTGTGCAATCTCTTCTCCGTGGCAGTGAATCCTCTGAGTTCCATTTGCCAGCAGTTTGAATAGGACCCCTTGGAATTCTAAGGACAATTTCTGAGGATACGTAGGTCTTCTGCTGGATGTGCCCATGGGATTTTGGATGTAATTCTTTTTTTATGACTTGTAAATTGGCTTTTTTTTTTCTATCTGAAATTAGGCGGTATATGACAATAGCCCAGCAAAGAATTACGTGTCATTTTAAATACATGCTACATAAAATGGCCTAGACCGTTCACTGAACTTTAACATTTGGCACCTGTGAGCACATCAGACAGGTGACATAAGTAAATGACAAATTATATCCTACTCGTGTCACACAGAAGACCTGTTCTCAAGCAGACTTAAATGTTTGCATGATTTTCTTAATATTCTAACCAACTATCAATGAAATGAGACACACAGATCCAAATAGTAGCACCACTTACTTCCCAACGTAAAGTTAAGTCTGTGGAAATGCTCAGAATAGCAATATTCCCAGGTCACGTACTGGCAATATTAGGAAAAAGTATTGTGAGAAGATTAATTTGACTCGGGCACTATTATTTGTAATTAAAAGCCTAGTAAATTAAGGCAGTGCATGGAACTAAATTCAAAAACATATATTCAAATACTATAAAAGAGACGAGAGGTTTCTAAAACTGTTCTAATGATTAAAATGTATTTGTCAATACAGAAATTCTGTATAAAATATTGGGGTGCTAACAGTACAATCTACAAAATTACAAAAAGGTCCAGAGTGTTGTAGATGATTAACCTTTAAAAACAAAGAAAAAAGCTTCCAATCAAACAGCAAAAAGTGCATGTAGTGTTTTTGAAGGGAATACTATGTAAAACGTAACACTACGACTGTGCAAAGACTCTACCGCTGCTAATGCATGAGCAGTACATAGTGTTATATCAATAATACATGTGGTAAATAGCTGCATGTATACCCCCTGAGCGCATCTTACATGTCACAGCATACCTAAAGCCTCATTCCACTAACCCTAAAATCTGTTATGGATTTCACTGTTGGGGAAGTGTTATGAGGCTTTGCATGTGCAGCTTGTGCATGAGGCTAATTACAACACAGCTAAACCGAAAGGGCTACCAAGTCTGCCTCTTTCCTGCAGGCCAAAAGAAAGATGCGACATCATTGGGGGATTAAGTTGCAACTTCCTACAGGATAACCACAGTGACCTTCTTTGAGGTTTACCAGCAACAAAAAAAGCAAAGTGTCTTAGAAACTGGTGGTCCCCGGATCTAAAAATAGCGTGATCCAGCTCTGAAGTCATACTTTCAGTAGTGAAAATGGGAAGATTGTTGCTCTAAGGCAGCGTTTCCCAAATGGTGGGTCGCGACCCGGCACCGGGCCACGGAACCAAAATTGCCGGGTCGCAGCGAGTCTGGCCGCGACCTGCCCCGCACACCCCCCCCCCCCCCCCTGCTCAAGTTAAAAAAAAATTGTCGCGATTCCCCCGCGGTCCCGCGCGCATGCGCAGGGCAAGCAGGGGCTCCCTCCCCCCCCCGCTCCCAACGTGGGACGGAGGAGGAAGTACCAGCTCCTCTGCGGCCCGCACGTTACGTGGGATGGAGGGGGAAGTACTAGCTCCTACTGCGGCCCGCGCTCCCCCCGCGGCCAGCTTCCCGCGTTCTCCCCGAGCTCACCTCCCATGCCCCCCCGCCCTCCCGAGCCCACCTCCCGTCCCGGGCAGCTGCCGCGGGGATATCGGGGGCAGCAGGGGAAAATGTCCGGCGGCAAGGTAAGTCACCCCACCCAGTCACTCTCTCCCACTCAGTAACTGTCTCCCACCACCCAGTTACTGTCACCCAGTCACTGTCACCCACCCACCTACCCACCCAGTCACTGTCACCCAATCACCCAGTCACTGTCACCCAGTCACTCTCTCCCACCCAGTCACTGTCTCCCACCCACCCAGTCACTGTCACCCAGTCACTGTCACCCACCCACCTACCCACCCAGTCACTGTCACCCACCCAGTCACTCACCCACCCACCCAGTCACTGTCACCCACCCAGTTACTGTTACCCAGTCACTGTCACCCACCCAGTCACTGTCACCCAGTCACCCTCTCCCACCCACCTACCCACCCAGTCACTGTCACCCAGTCACCGTCACCCAGTCACCCTCTCCCACCCAGTCACCCAGTCACCCTCTCCCACCCAGTCACTCTCCCACCCTCCCAGTCACTGTCACCCACCCAGTCACTGTCACCCACCCAGTCACTGTCACCCACCCACCTACCCACCCAGTCAGTCACCCACCCAATCACTGTCACCCAGTCACTCTCTCCCACCCACTGTCACCCACCCAGTCACTGTCACCCACCCAGTCACTGTCACCCACCCAGTCACTGTCACCCACCCAGTCACTGTCACCCAGTCACTGTCTCCCACCCACCCAGTCACTGTCACCATCTACCACCCACCCAGTCACTGTCTAAGTCACCGTCTCCCAGCCACCCACCCAGTCAGTTGGTGCGGGAAATGGGCACGGGGGCGGGCAATGGTGGCTGCGCAGTCGCTGACGGGCAGGGGGAGGCGGTGGAGCCGCCTGCTTGGATCGCCGTCCTTTCCTCTCTCCCCCACCCCCCCCCCCAGTCACTCACATCCGTCGCTGCCTGTAATTCACTGTGTGTGTCTGTGTGTATATAGGGGAGAGTGTGTGTGTGTGTATGTGTGTGTATGTATCAGTGTCTGTCTGTGTGTGTGTTTATCAGTGTCTGTCTGTGTGTGTGTTTATCTGTGTCTGTCTGTGTGTGTGTGTGTGTGTGTATCAGTGTCTCTGTGTGTGTGTGTGTGTGTGTGTGTGTATCAGTGTCTGTCTGTGTGTGTGTGTGTATCAGTGTGTGTGTGTGTGTGTGTGTGTGTGTGTGTGTGTGTGTGTGTGTGTGTGTGTGTGTGTGTCAGTGTGTGTGTTTGTATCAGTGTGTGTGTATCAGTGTTTTTATTTTATTTATTTTTATTTATAAAAATATTTTACCAGGAAGTAATACATTGAGAGTTACCTCTCGTTTTCAAGTATGTCCTGGGCACAGAGTAAAACAAAATAATACATGGTTACAAATACAGTTACATAAATGAACAAGGTATACATTATATACAAGACATTGCATGCACAGTTAAAGAAAATATATATTATGAGCGTATGAAACAGTTACAGACCAGATTAAAATGTGAGACAGCCTTAGATTTGAAAGAACTTAAGCTGGTGGTGGATATGAGAGTCTCTGGTAGGTTGTTCCAGTTTTGGGGTGCACGGAAGGAGAAGGAGGAACGTCCGGATACTTTGTTGAGTCTTGGGACCATGAATAGTCTTTTGGAGTCTGATCTCAGGTGATAGGTACTGCATGTGGTAGGGGTGAGGAGCTTGTGTGTGTGTATCTGTGTGTTTGTGTGTGTGTGTCAGTGTTTGTGTGTATCCGTATCAGTGTATGTGTATGTGTATCAGTATCAGTGTGTGTGTGTGTGTGTGTATCAGTGTCTGTGTGTGTGTGTCAGTGTTTGTGTGTATCCGTATCAGTGTATGTGTATGTGTATCAGTATCAGTGTCTGTGTGTGTGTGTGTATCAGTATCAGTGTCTGTGTGTGTATAAACAACAAAACAGGTAGCGCTAACCACAATGGATGTACTGTAGTATCTAGTACCTTATACAAATTATTACACCATATATAAGGGGCTGCCTGGGACACAAAACCTGACCCCCTGGTCAGGATAACAGTATGGACAAGGGATAGTTCCGTGGGCGCCTATATTGTCAACTACTATCAAAGAATATATGAAAGCCAAGCCTGTTGGCTGTGAAGAAATGTGGATCCTCACGATGTGCTTAAAAGAAAAGAAAAAGCACAACACATAGCGTAATACTGTTAAAATGTTTGACAAACAACACTTAGGACAACATGCAACAGCTGAAAACTGAATGGGTGATTTAGGACAATAAAAACATTTAATAACAATTAATAATTAATATGATGCACAATACACATGGACATATATTATATGAACAAATAAAATTAATGAATTAATAAATTGATGATTCCAACACTCCGTAGCACCAAAGATGATGATAGCAATGCCTACTCACCAGATGGAATAGGTTTGCAGGCAGTGGATAATTTAGAGAGTATCCCCTCTCGTTTGTATGCTGCTCGCTGCTAGCTGGCGTCTCCGTCTGTTCGTGGATGTAGCTCATCAAGCAGGAACTCCTGCAGCACGCCGGGAAAGGCGCCCGAGTAGATGGTAAACAGCAACAGCTGATTCGGCACGCTGTCGGCTACGGGCCGCCGTCGGCTCGTTTGTATGCTGCTCTCTGCTAGCTGGCGTCTCCGTCTGCTCGTGGATGTAGCTCATCAGCAGGAACTCCTGCAGCACGCCGGAAAGGGCGCTCAAGTAGATGGTAAACAGCAACAGCTGATTTGGCACGCCGTCGGCTACGGGAACTAGTCAGTTGGCAGCACACACAGATTCACCAATGTGTAGGGGATACTGACACCAATGTGCTGGGTGTTGAAACCGCCACCCTACGCGTTTCGAGAGCGCTCTGCTCTCTTCCTCAGGGGTATATAAAATGAAGTAATGTCCTTTAAATACCAGGTCCACAATTTGGGTAAATATTTTCACCTGCAGCTGATTGCACATGCGCAGTGAATGAAATGAAGTAGTTCTTGAAAATGCTTATACAATCAAACACATGCGCAATGGAAGAGTCATGAATGATATAGCAAAAAGCTGTTGCATGTTGTCCTAAGTGTTGTTTGTCAAACATTTTAACAGTATTACGCTATGTGTTGTGCTTTTTCTTTTCTTTTAAGCACATTGTGAGGATCCACATTTCTTCACAGCCAACAGGCTTGGCTTTCATATATCCTTTGATACTAGTTGACAATATAGGCGCCCACGGAACTATCCCTTGTCCATAGTGTCTGTGTGTGTATATCAGTGTGTGTGTGTATCAGTGTGTGTGTGTGTGTAGCAGTGTCTCTGTGTGGCTGCGTGTGTGTGTATCAGTGGCTGTGTGTGTGTATTAGTGGCTGTGTGTGTGTATCAGTGTCTGTGTGTGTGTCTGTGTGTGTGTGTGTGTCTGTGTGTGTGTCTGTGTGTGCGTCTGTGTGTGCATGTGTGTCAGTGGCTACGTGTCTGTCAGTGGCTGTGTGTGTGTGTGTATCAATGACTGTGCGTGTGTCTGTGCAGGCCAGCAGTGTCTGTGTCTGTGTGGGTGTCTGTGCGTGGTCAGTGTCTGTGTTGGTCTGTCTGTGTGAGTGTCTGTAGGTCAGCGCCTGTGTGCTTGTGTGCAGGTCAGAGAGAGAATGGGGGGGTGGGGGGAGAGAGAGAATAGAGGGGATTGGGAGAATATATGAAATCTGTATGGACATTCATAACTGTTTTATTTTACCTATAGGCGATACATTTTTTAGTGGGTCACGAAGGAAAAGTTCAAAAATAACAGGGTCACAGAAAAAAAAGTTTGGGAAACGCTGCTCTAAGGTTTTTCAGAGTACTATCCACTAAAACATAATTCAAAAGTCCTGAAAATCTTACTACTTTTCTTCCTTGACATTATATGTGTAGCCCCCTGTAAACAGCTCAGGCTATACCTATCTTCCTTCTACTGTGGTAAGTACTGTTAAGATCAGGCGCCAGTAATCATTATAGGTTTTCCCCCGTCATAGCCCTAACCTGAATGGTAGATGCCGGCCTGGACTCTGTTGCAGGCGTGAGCAAGAGGGAGGTTCTGCTGACACCAGGAGGGGAGGGGCTAGCGCTATATTTAGCAGCCCACTCCGGCGAGTGGCGTGTTTCTTCGTGCTTGCTGTGTGCGATGTTCCTATCTGATTGATGGTCCTTTAATGAAGAGTTCGAGCGAGCGGAGAGACCAAGGGTCTAAAGCTGCTGAGTATTAGGCCATAAGCTGCGGAACGGTCCGAGGAGTATCGGGAGGCTACGGGCTCCCCGGCGCAACATGCCGGTTGAGAGCGAGAGGAACCAAACCGATCAGCGTCTATAAATAGAGCTGATAGAACCATAGACTGGTGGACCAATGCCCTCACCCCGCTGCCAGGGGTGATGGGAATAGAACTCAAGACCCACCCCGAGAATAACCTCGGGGGTGGGCCCCGGGGTATTGCCGCCCTAGTTCAGACCATCCTGTCGGCCGAGTGACTTGGAGGGAAGGAGAGGAGGAGGTCGTGGGGAGTTGAGCAGGTTATACTTGGCCCCTGGCGATTGTTTTGCGGCTGCTGGAAGCCTTTCCGTTGGGATATCATTGCCCTGTTAAATAAAGAGACTGTTCTGTACCCAAAAAGACTGTGTGTGATTTGGAGAGTATAACCCTGGGACCTGAGGGGTTCTTCTATACCGGTCCTATCCCATTACCCTGGGAGTATAGAAGATGGAGGCGCTGCACCACTGAGATAATATGGAGGCTACCACCCCAGAAGCCCGGTCCTGGCTCCCCCACAACATCGCGGGAAGCTCAGGCCCTCCTGTTCCTCACAGGTACGCACCTCTATACCTGTAACCAGCCACCATGCATCCCTCACACTCCCTTAGAGACTGGGGGGGGGGGGCGGGAGGGGAAACAGGGTTACATATGTAATATAGTTAAAAAGACAGTGGGTGCCTATGAGTGGAGACCTGCTTATAGAGTTGAGTCTGACATAAGGAAGTATGACCATAGCACATGGAAGTTAGTAATGAAAGCGCATTTGCCTTTTGCCTTATAAATTAAATTTGGTTTCAGCTGAGAAGTGAAGGCATCTTTATTGCTACCACTTAACAACTAGAAGCTTATTTCGTAGTGCACTCCTAGGCTTTTAAAACTTAACATTTAATTATTAATGGGGATAAAATAAGTTCTTAACATAAAGTGATAATAATAAATACATATAATGTACAGTGGCGGGAGGGAATGAGGAGATGATAGATGGCCAAGGTATATAGTCTGACTATATACCTTGGCCATCTATCATCTCCTCATTCCCTCCCGCCACTGTACATTATATGTATTTATTATTATCACTTTATGTTAAGAACTTATTTTATCCCCATTAATAATTAAATGTTAAGTTTTAAAAGCCTAGGAGTGCACTACGAAATAAGCTTCTAGTTGTTAAGTGGTAGCAATAAAGATGCCTTCACTTCTCAGCTGAAACCAAATTCTGTCTAGTGCAGCTCATCAGTTGCACCCACCGCCAATCTTGACGGTTCAGGCACCACCATATTATCATCACATTATTTGATTTAGAGAGCATTATATACTTTTCTTTGGTTTGCCTTATAAATTATACTGTATGGACAGGGAATAGTTCCGTGGGCGCCTATAAAATTTTACCACTATAAAGGATATACGAAAACCAAGCCTGTTGGTTGTGAAGATTGTTGATCCTCACGGTGGGCTTGAAAACAAAGAGAAAGCACAACACATAGCGTAATACTGTTGAAACATTAAACAAACAACATATAAGACAACATATAACAGCTGAATACTGAAATGGTATTTTTAGGACAATAAAATCATTTAATAACAATTAATATTTAATATAATGCACAATTTGCATGGACATATAGATTTAAGCAATTAAAAATCTGAATAGGTGGTTCAACTGCTCCGTAGCACCAATGTTGATGATAGCAATGCCTACTCACCAGATGGAATAGGTTTGCAGGCAGTGGATATTTTAGAGAGTATCCCCTCTCATCTGTGTGCTGCTCTCTGCTTAGCTGGCGTCTCTGTCGGCTCGTGGGTGCAGCTCATCAGCAGGGACTCCTGCAGCTCCAGGAAGCACGTCTGAGCAGATGGAACTCAGCTGCAGCTGATTCAGCACGATGTCAGCCACGGACCACCGTGAGCTCGTCTATCTGCTGCTCACTGCTAGCTGGCGTCTCTATCCGCTCGTGGACGCAACTTGTCAGCAGGTACTCCTGCAGGGCGCCAAGCAGGGCGCTTGAATAATGGGAAACCGCAACAGCTGGTTCAACTCGTCGGCGGCTATAAGAGATGGTTAGCTGGCAGCTCACGTTGATTCACCGATGTACGGGGGGTACTACACCAATGTGTGCGGGGCTTGAACCTCCACCCTACGCGTTTCAAGAGCGATCTGCTCTCTTCCTCGGGTATATGAATAAAAAAGTCCAAAATGTCCTAAATGTCATAAACAATGAACATATACTACTAACAACATATATATATTTATGTATATAAACAAAAAATAAATGAATAAAAATAAGTTTAAAAAAAAAAAAAAAAATGCAATTTAATTTTTTTTTTTTTTTTAATTTTTTTTTATTCATTTATTTTTTGTTTATATACATAAATATATATATGTTGTTAGTAGTATATGTTCATTGTTTATTGTGTCATGTTTAAATATATATGTTGTTAGTAGTATATGTTTATTGTATATTGTGTTATGTTTAATGTTGTCATTATGTATAACAGCTGTACAAAATAGTAAGTAGCTTTTTTGTTCAAAGACATTCTCACTGTGCAGTGTCTGATTGCAAACACACTAAGAGCAACTTTATCACAAGCACAGCACATGTGCAATTAGCTACAGGTGGAACTATTTACCCAAATGGTGAAGTCAGTATTTAAAGGACATTTTGGACTTTTTTATTCATATACCCCTGAGGAAGAGAGCAGATCGCTCTTGAAACGCGTAGGGTGGAGGTTCAAGCCCCGCACACATTGGTGTAGTACCCCCCGTACATCGGTGAATCAACGTGAGCTGCCAGCTAACCATCTCTTATAGCCGCCGACGAGTTGAACCAGCTGTTGCGGTTTCCCATTATTCAAGCGCCCTGCTTGGCGCCCTGCAGGAGTACCTGCTGACAAGTTGCGTCCACGAGCGGATAGAGACGCCAGCTAGCAGTGAGCAGCAGATAGACGAGCTCACGGTGGTCCGTGGCTGACATCGTGCTGAATCAGCTGCAGCTGAGTTCCATCTGCTCAGACGTGCTTCCTGGAGCTGCAGGAGTCCCTGCTGATGAGCTGCACCCACGAGCCGACAGAGACGCCAGCTAAGCAGAGAGCAGCACACAGATGAGAGGGGATACTCTCTAAAATATCCACTGCCTGCAAACCTATTCCATCTGGTGAGTAGGCATTGCTATCATCAACATTGGTGCTACGGAGCAGTTGAACCACCTATTCAGATTTTTAATTGCTTAAATCTATATGTCCATGCAAATTGTGCATTGTATGCACAATATGTCCATGCAAATCTATATGTCCATGCAAATTGTGCAATATTAATTGTTATTAAATGATTTTATTGTCCTAAAAATACCATTTCAGTATTCAGCTGTTATATGTTGTCTTATATGTTGTTTGTTTAATGTTTCAACAGTATTACGCTATGTGTTGTGCTTTCTCTTTGTTTTCAAGCCCACCGTGAGGATCAACAATCTTCACAACCAACAGGCTTGGTTTTCGTATATCCTTTATAGTGGTAAAATTTTATAGGCGCCCACGGAACTATTCCCTGTCCATACTGTTTTCCTGACCAGGGGGTCAGGCTTTGTGTCCTAGGCAGCCCCTTATGTATAGTTTTAATTAATATATAAGGTAATAGTTACTACACCACACACATTGCGGTTAGCGCTACCTGTTTTGTTGTTTATAAATTATACTGCTAACCCTAGAGCAGTTGTTTCCAACTTTTTTTTTTGGTTAAGGAACCCTAAGTGAAATTCTGAGGAACACCCAACCATCTCTAATAGCAACTCTGTGATCAGATGCATTGTACATTCTACTGTATTTGATACAATTTTCAAATGACCAGAAAATTGCAGGGAACCCTTTAGGAATACCCAGGGAACCCAAGGGTTCTTAGGAACCCTGGTTGAAAAACACTGCGCAAGAGTGAGGCAGCCCTGAACATTGTGGGACTCGTCACCAATGAGAGACTGACTGCCTTATGAGTTGGTGGGGGTTATGTATTATAGTGTCGTAAATGCAAACTGGGGCAACAAAAATATCACCAGATTTATCAGAGAAAACAACCTCTCTTGCTTTTAAATCTGGTGTTATTATTAAATAATTAAATGTTACATAAAGTTTTTAATTAGTCTTCACTCCCTTGATGTGTTAGGAGCTCCAAATTATAATTTAAAGCCTACTGTTAGTTATTGTAAATGTGCTTGTTCCCAGCAGGTCTTCACCACTCCTATTGCAATCACATCACCACCTTCTTGTCTTGCCATGTAATTAAGAGTCCTTTCCTTGACCTGAAGTAGAATTAATTGGCATCATTAGAACTCACTATATTCTCGTCTTGTTGATTGCTGCTGAAAAAGAGATGTTTTTTTTAAACGCTTCCTTTTTTGGGGGCGAGGGGGGGGGAGAGGGTGCTTGCTGGCAATATATTAATATAGTGTAGCTAATGGTTTATACAAATACAAAAATCTAAGTTATTGCACACCGCTCTTAAAATGTTATTGGTAATTTTTTTTTTAAATTAAATCAGCTATCTGCTTTACTTGGTCTTCTTCCTTTATACCATTGCAAAACCGTTAATCTGCAGTTTTTCGCAATCCCACTTTTTTTTAATTCTGTTGTTGAATTCTGTAGCTTTCAGTTTCTGAACATTTTGCCTCCCTGGGAGGATAAAATGGCCACTGCCATTGACCCTCATTAAGACAGCAGAGGTTGTCTTGGCAACTACTGATATAATTTAAAAAAAAAAAAGGAAGAATATAAAAAAAAAAATGAAAGGTAGAAATAGATCAGCACAATGGATCAGGTTATTTTATTACTTGAAAGGAAAAACACTCCAACGCACAGCCAGAAATAGAGTGAGTCCCACACCAAAAAAAAACTGATAAAAATTTTTTTCTTTTATTGCTCCATGTTTAAAAAAGCGGAGGTAAGTACCCTCCTACGCGTTTCGTACCTGGTGGAACTTTATCACTTGAGTGGGACCCACTCTATTTCTGGCTGTGCGTTGGAGTGTTTTTCCTTTGGATTTCCCTTCATTCTCCTGGTTGCACGCCTATCAAGATTCACAGGATTGGGGTAATACTAATTTTATCCTTTACTTACCTGAGGACTCTCCCAATGAGGCTTTAGATCTGATTTTCTTTAATCTCAGCCTTTAACCTTCAGGGACATAGATATCCTGTTATTGGTATATGAAGTGCTATGATTACGATTACATAACTCACTAGCCCCAGTAACTATCCTTTGCATCTTCTTAAAGGACTTATATCATTTATCAAGATTGGATATAAATGTTGGAGCGCATATCACTAATCTACTCTATGTTATTACTTGAGTTTAATTACTTGGTGAGATTGTTGCTTTAAAATTGAAGTTACTCTTCAAATATGTGAGATTTATTTCACAGAATACATTTTGCAAGCGACTTACTCAGAACATAGTCATTTACATGGCATTGTTTACGTAATCTGCACCGGAGAAGGTCTCGTGGATAACAGTGCAATTCCCAGATCTACTAGACCCCTGATATTTATTGTTTTGTCCCCCTGAATGAAGCGGCTTTCCCCCCAAACAACCATAAAAGCCCGGGGTACAACAGGGCATTGAATCTCAGGAACTATTTGTAACCCATGTCCCCCCCCCCCCCAGACACAGATGTCATATCTAGGGTGTAGTGAGGGCTGGCTACATGTATGTTGGTGGTGCATACCTGCCGGTAACAGGAGGGCCTGAGTCTCCCGCGGTGATGTCGGGGATACAGGACCAGGCTTCTGGGGTATATGCCTCCATCTTCTCCTTAGCAACGGTGCAGCGCCTCCATCCTCTATAACTTCCCAGAATGTGGCGTAGGACCCTTATAGAGAAATAACCCTGGTCCCAGGGTGAATGCTCCCAGAACACACACACAGTCTGAGGTAAAACCGCAATGTCTCTTTATTGTCTCTTATCACAGCAGCAGCACACAGTAGCCGCAGTTCAGATACAGCAGCAAGTCCTGTGCAGCAGGCTTTCAATTGTATTGGTATTCCTCCTCTCCTTCCCTCCAGTAATGTCTCCAGACAGGATGGTCTGGATGGGGCCTCAATACCCCTGCCTTCACCCCCCACCAGGGTAGGCTCTGTGGGTGAGGCTAGATCTCCTTCCCCTCACCCCCTGAAGTGGGGTGAGGGCATTGTTCCACCTCTATATAGGTCTGTCCTTATCTCCTCTGGGTCCTACAACGCTTCAGACCGCACACTCTCCTCAGCTCCCATCTGATGCTCCCAGACTGACCAGCTACCCGCGCAGTTGTCACATGGTCATCTCTCCTTCCTCTGGTTCAGCAGACACACTGCTCTCCAGAGACTCCAAACTCTCACAGGCCTGAAAGACAAGACTCAACTCCATGCAGAACTGACTTCACTCCACTCCATGCAGAACTGACTGACTCTGGTTCATGCAGAACTTACTGACTCTCTCACACACACAGGACAGCCCACTAAATAGACTCAGCCCCGCCCCCTCATGATGTCAGCAGGACCTACCCTCTATTTAGCCTGCACAGAGCTTAGGGGCCTGCCTCCACCATAGAGGCGAGGCTTGGTGAGGGGGGAAAACCCATGGTCACTACTGGCGCCTGCCCTTACCAGGGCTTACTCCAGTAGTAGAAGTATAAGTAGCCCGTTCTGTTTACAGGGGGCTACATATTTATTTTTTATTTCTATAAAACGTTTTCCCAGGAAGTAATTGATTGAGAGATGCCTTTCGTTTTCAAATATGTCCTGGGCATAGAGTTATGTATGTATGTATATCTTTATTTATATAGCGCCATCAAGGTACATAATATTATAACCCAATGGGAATAAGTGCTTCAGACAAAACAATAGGAAAAGGAGTCCCTGTCCTGCGGAGCTTACAATCGAAGTGTTGTGACAACACATGGTTACATTAAATTAACGAATGTTGTACAATATATTTGTATGTATTATATCTTTATTTATATAGCACCATTAATGTACATAGCGCTTCACAGAAGTTATACATGTGACATGCGTATAAATAACAAATAATACAAATAACATGTACACAGGCGGCACATTTTATTTGAGTGCGGCTAGCTCCGCAAGCCTGGGGATGCCCCGGCATGCTAGCCGCACTCCCTGCGCGGTCACGCGTCATCGGGTGCCTGCGCCCCCTGCACGCGCGTCCAGGGCTCCCCGAGGGAGCCCTGGTGTCCCGCGATGTGGGGGACGGCGGCAGGGGTTTCCGGGGGACCCGGCGGACCCGGCAGCGGGGAGGAGAAAGCCCCGATCGGAGGGCGCTCCTCCGTGTCTTCGGCGCGCGCCCGGCACCCTCTGGCGCGCGCCAGGTTACTGCTGCGGCCGAGAACGGGCAAATGCTCGAATAAACTCGGCCGCAGCAGTAATGGGAAGAAATGCTTCAGACATAAAAGTGGACTCTTGGGAAAAGGGGTCCCTGACCCAAAGAGCTCACAATCCAACCTGGTAAGTAGGAAGAACGTACAGAGAGAGTAGGAAGGTGTTCTGGTAAGTGCGTCTGCAAGGGGTCAAGATCGATGTATGAGGTGTAAAGTATAAGCCATGGAGCTACTCATATGCTTCAATAAGGAGGTGTGTTTTAAGATTATTCTTAAAGGTGGATAGAGAGGGTGTGTCACGGGAGACCAGGCATTTACACCTTTTATACCGGGATCATAACACTGAGCATAACAAGTTGATGAAATAAATTTTCATTTATTCACTTTAACAGGCAAACACACTGTGAAACACAAAATACCGGAGAAAGACACACTTACTGGGGGGTCTGGGGCAAAGAACTGGACATTCTTAGTTGAGCAAAGAACCAAAGTTTTTAGTTGATCGGGACTCAGCCCAAAATGTTCTGGAACTCAAATTAGCTTGAAGTTCCTGACACCTCCGCTCTCTCTCTTTCTGGAGGTGCTGAAATCCCTTGACAGGGAGATAGTCCCAAACACCCTGGAACTGTTTTCGGCTTGCAATCCTAGCTGCGACTGCTATGTTCAATTCTCAGAATTTGGCCCCGAAAAGTGGGACTTAGAAAATATTCTGCCTTCAAATTTCTGAAGCCGGCTCGCTGCTATTTCTCCAAGAGCATCTTTTGTTTGTTTCAAATTTGCCGCTGCTGTTCTGGCGCTTAGAATCTGCTCTCCAGATTGGCTGAGGGTTTCTTATAGTATTTCAGAGTTCTTTCATGAAATACTACAGCCAATCCGAGCGTGGGAAATTTCCTACCAGCCAATCAGAGCGATGCCAGTCTTCTGAAGCCGGGCAAGCGGATCTTCTGCATCTACCAAGGGCATATGCCAACTTGGCACCTCAGCCACTTGGTATGCATAAGCCACCTTCTGGTTTAGGCTCCTCACGGTCTGGGAAAGGCAAATGGTAGTCTGAAGACTTCTATTCATCCCAGGATGTGGGTGCTCAGCCTAAACCTCCTGCCCAAATGCTCTTCACACCTCTGACATCCTCTGTGGCTTTCATGTCCGATGTCTGGGTGGCACCAAAATGGTAGACAAGTGACTCACTCAGAACATCGGTCCGCAAAGACCCAGCTAATTATACCGTGCACAAGCATATATGTACTTTAAACACCCTGTTTAAGAAAACAATACAGTTATACTTTTCTACGTCTTATGGTTATGAGGAATGGAATAAGTTGCACTTTATTCCTACTAGCCATATTCCCCACACACAATACTAGACAGACTTTAAAAATCCTCACAACCTTATGTATGGTTGGAGCACCCCCAGAACCCGTATACTGGGTTCTGGGCGACCTGGGCACCCCCCTTTACCCTAGGGAACCCTTTACCATTCCAGGGATACCTCACATCCCAATCCCCATTTACCTTTCTGGTATGTGCTGAAGCAGGGAATCCTAGCGGTGAGTCGCGCAAGCGTTTTCAAGGGGAGATTTTGCTGGAGCAATGTGCCTATATGTATCCGGGATTCCGACCTGATTCCCGGGTACATTTTTGGGGTATCCAGCAACTCTGGACCCGACTAGCTAGGCACATTCTGACAACACTTTCTCTGTAAACCCCCCTTAAAACTCATAGCCCAGCAATCTCTACTTGCTGGCACTCCTGGAAAGGCAAAAAAACACATACATTCTTTATTGTCACATAATTTTATGCAATGCATAGACAATCACTGGGCTCGAGCTGACACTCCCGAACCTCAATACAAAGATCAGAGATAACCAAACGGGCTTAACCTTTATTTTTGTAAGCAAGATAGGAAAAATGTAGTTTGCGTCTGGACTGAAGTGATGGCCAGTCTACATCTAGGAGCCTTTCGAAGTGATGTGTGTTGTAGTTACATTGTAGATCAAAGCGGCATATTGACTTGCAGAGGGTGTTTAGTTTGCTAAGGTGAGTTTGGGAATCTGTACCACAGGGGTGCGCAAAGTGGGGGCGCAAGATTTTCCCGGGTGGTGGGATGCCACTGTTACAGATGCCTCGGGCTTCCCAACGACGTCATTTGATGCCAAAGCCGTGCGGGGGAGGGGGCGAGCCGGAGGGGAGTGGAGACGGGGGCACATGAAGGAAACCTTGCGCGCACACCTGCTCTACCATATACTGTGTCACCATAGTCTGTAATTGGCTTTAGCATTTGCTGTTCAATGTGCTTTCTGACCAGCTGGCTTAGGGACGATTGGTTTCTATAAAGTACACCTAGTTTGGCATAGGTTTTGGATGTAAGAATATCAATATGCAACCCAAATGTTAATGGGCGTCAAACCATATTCCCAGATATTTATAACTACTGACATGGGCTAGAGTGGTGTTAGAGAATGTTCTGGTCTGTTGCTCTGCCATTGGTAGCTTTAGAAATTTAGCCTTAGTCCCAAATACCATTGTTACAATTTTGTCAGTGTTTGAAAACCATTTGTTTTGGGAAATCCAGTTTTCAAGTCTTGAAAAATCAAACTGAAGTACGTGTCCAAGGTTGGAGAGGCTATGGCTGTGTGCATATAAGATTGTGTCCTCTGCATAAATGTGCATTGAAGCTCCGTTACAAGCTGTAGGTTGATCATTAGTGAAGACTGAAAAGAGTAGGGGCCCCAGAACAGAGCCTTGCGGGACCCCGCACGTGACATCCAAGTGGTTGGAGTTAGAGCCCGAGATAGACACACATTGGGATCTACCCGATAGGTAGGAATGAAAGCAGTTTAAAGCATGTTCACCTATTCCAGAGCACTGAGGGTAGTTACCATGGAATGTTTTGGTCGAAAGCCAGAATGGAGCGAAGGACATTTGTCTTCGTATAGTAATCGCTTAATTGGGAGTGGACACATTTTTCCACGACTTTATTGGGAGAAGAGAGATTGACCTTTAGTTTGAGACAGTGTTTTTTTTCCCCCGCTTTTGAAGATTGGGACAACTTTTAGCAGTTTTACAGGTCTTTGGGATATGGCCTGTGGACAAAATAGAGTCGATTTAGGGAGGCAAGCGGTATGGCAATGGCTGGGACACTGAGTTGTAGGAACATTGATTACAGCAGGTCAGGTCTACATAGGCTGTTTAGTTTTAATTTGCCGCCCCTTTTTACTCGCCATGTTATTTTGTGTCTGTTTGCATGCTTTTGAAAGATTTTATTTTCATTTGTAGTATTATTACTCCTGCTCACAAAGTTATGATGCTTTAAAATATGTCAAAATGGCAATGCTAATTAATGTATTTTTGCAATGTAATTAATGCATATTTACTAAACAGTCTCCTGCCGTATGACACCTTTCGGCACTAGAAGAGACCTCACAGCCCATTGAGTTGGGCAGGCAGTGGTCGGCCCGATCGAAACGGAAGTGGAACCCCCCCCCAACCCCCACACATGGCTGCCGTGTGATTGCTGCTGAAGCGATCCTATGCTCACACATGCCGGAGGTCCGGTGGCACTCTGGTGCCGTTGGACCTCCGACACTGAAAAGATTAATGTAGCGACAGATCCATACACGAAGTAATATTATAATGAAGTTAAACGTGGCAAAATGATATCCACACTAAGCATATTTTTCAATGCCGTAGAAAGGCAATTTTAACCCTCTATAATTCTTCCTCACCTGAAAACTAAAACAAGAAAAGACACATTTTGGGGATTATGTGTGTATATGTTATCATATGCGGTAACGTCTCCTTATCACTTGGTTTGCTCATGATAAAGAATAAATACTTGTTGACTGCCATTCAAAAACTAGCTAACTTCAGTCCTTTTAAAGCCGCGATCCCAGCTGCTGTTTTTCTTTTTGTTTTTGTTAAAACCTTACCTGAATTTACCTGACGTGTTAAGTGGTTTTGTGGAGCCTGAAAGACATTAGGGACTTGTCATCGAGCAAATATTTGAAAATGATGTGTATAAACTTTCATCAAGCCTTTCAAAGGAAGGAATGTAAAAGGAATCAGTACCTTGTAGGAACAAAGTAAATAATGCCAGTACCCAGCTAAATACATATTTGGATAGTTTCTTGGATAGTTTTTTTTTTTTTTTTTTTTGTTAAATAATTAAAGCTATTGCGACTTGAAAAGAAAAAGTGAAACCATCTATGTTGCAAAAAACAGGAATAAAAAGTTTGTACTTCAAAACATATTATAACAAAATGACACAAACGTCACCTTTTATAAAACAGTAATATAAGGTGCCCCGTGTGTTAGTCCTATATGGACCACAGCCCACAAGCCTCAAAAATAAGAATACTTTGCAGTTTGAATGCGTATTGTGCGGACGCCCACGTTCATGAAAAGATAGACTGTTTATACAGGGGGCAACACTATAGGTCCCAATATGTGAGATCCAAGTTCTTGGTATGTTGTGCAGGGGCATAAATCTGATGTACAAGCGACGTTTCCAATAGTGCTCTGGGGGGGGGGGGAGTAGAGGGGGTACATTTACCTGTTCATGCCCACATAATATAAAGTGAATACAGATGTAAGAAAAAATATTACAGAAGCCTGCTATGATTCTGAAAACATACTCTCAATGGAAACCAACTATATTGTAGTTAATGGAGTAATGAAATAAAATGTCACTATTACTGTTACTATAAAAACATCCTAAAGATGGTAGTCAAAGTAGGTTGCTAGTCATGGGAGTCATAGAGGTGGCAAACCAGACTAGTAGTTCATCAGCAAAGGCATCAAATAGTAGTCCAACAATTCCATCCAATCAGGCAGATATTAACATTAAAAAAGAATCAAGGATATAAATGAATGAGGAAAACAGGCCAGTAAGGTAAATGAACAGGAACAATTGGGATATCCGCGTTAAATACTATACCAGAATAGAGTAGTAGTGAAATTAGGTTAGGGGTTCGGGTCATGTTATGCTGTTTCCAAAGACATCCGTGCTATGTTGGTGTCTCTTGATTGTGTTGCCTGTTTTGTTCGCAGAATCTCCCTCTGTTCTCTTGGCTCTTGTTCCCCATTTCCCTTTTGTTCATCATGCCGGGCTCTTGTCCTATACTCTTTACTTAGGTGGTACATGTTCTACATTTGCGATCCCATTTATTCCCTTAAATTCACTCTACTGGCCTATTTGTCTAATTTCTCTACCACTACTACTGTATATTGGACCTATTTCTATTCTATTTACCTCGGATATCCCAATTGTTCCTGTTCATTTACTTCCTGGCCCGTGTGTCTAATTCTCTTTCATTTATATCCTTGATACCTTTATACTGTTGATATCTAAACAAAAACAAGATGAATCCCTCTTAAAGGAAGAGGGAAGAAATCTCAAAGTATGGCACCAAGACAAAGGAGTAAAACAAGTATACATGTATTACAATATATCAAAAAACATAATCAATTGGACACATCTCACTAAAAATAAATGAATGGTAGAACTCCAATATCAAACAACCGTAGTCACCAAACAGCGAAAAAGATAACCGTATGATAATATAACCTTGTTATTACAGGGAGTCTCCCTTATGGAGCTCCCCATTATATCACAATATACTGTACCTTGGTATAATCACAAACGCAGGTTCAAATTTCTGAATTTACCTTTTCAACATATTCAGATTTGTATTATCGCCTACAACTAATTTTTGTCTTATGCTATTTGCCAATTATAGTAGCATTTTGTGATCAGCCATTCTTGCAGGTCTTATCTGAGCAATATTATGTATTCTTGATAGTAGGTCAGCTAATATTATTATAATTTTTATTTATAAAAATGTTTTACCAGGAAGTTATACATTGAGAGTTACCTCTCGGTTTTAAGTATGTCCTGGGCACAGATTTATAAAAATACATGGTTACATTTAAAAGAACAGGGTTATGCAGTCAATTCACAGACATTTCACGGACAGAGAGAGTTGGAAAATTGGGTACAGGGGATAAAGGGTTTGTGAGTTTGAGATTTGAAATAGAGCAGCTTTAACATCACCAAACATCAGTGAATGGCAGCAAACGGCTCACACCCTTGGGCTGCGCCAAAGGCTGTCCGCCTTTGGGGCACTGCAGATGTACACTGGTGTGGTTGCTTTTCAATTTAGCTGTGAACAAAAAGTTATTTGTGTCCTCTTGGCTCATTAACATTCCAGTGGGTGGGGTTAACGTTCCACGAAGTACAAGCAAATATGAACCCTTAGCACGCTGGTTTTGTGCAGAGGGGAGCAGCTCATGGGCAGCCCCATCAGGCTGTCTGCCTTTGGGGCAACACAGATGTACACTGCGTGATTATATATAGTCTCTTTTTTTTACCCTCCGTAGGTTTTTCTAATGTCTGATATATTGTAATAAATCTATACATTTGTTTTACTGTTTTGTCTCTGTGCCCTACTTTGAGATTTTTTTCCCCCTCTTCCTTTAAAGCTGCAGTTCAAGCTGCGGTTTTTTTTCATTCAATATGTGGATCAATACAATCTGCACACTGACACGTGATTAGCTAAATTGCAGATCGATCCTTTCTCCTGTAATCGATCTCTTTGTTCAGGTTATTTAATTAAGTTATTGCTGCAAAACAGTACCCATGATGCAAAGTTCTGTGTGGAATATCATGTGACAGGCAGTTACTAGGTACAATTGGTGCACTGCTAGAGAGAGGGCAGGGCTCAGGAGCCAGAGCCTGTTTCAGAAGAGGAAGGGGGTGTGACTTTGTAAAAGGTTTCTATAGAAACAAAAATGCCTGTTAAATTAGAATACATTAAAAATGTCTTTAAAAAAGTTTTTTTTTAAAAGCTACAAGTATTTTCTCATAGTACGGAACGGATTTATTAAAAAAACACGTAGGATATTGCTTGATCTGCAGCTTTAAGAGTGACCGTGTTTTTGTTTAGTTTTATATCTCTTGTGTAAGCATCGTCCTCCTCAATAGGTTAATATATTTTTCTTATCTACACCTTGGAAATTATGTTTAAGCAGAAGTAGTTTATAATTATTGTTATTGTTATTCACATATTGGGATCCATGCCCCCTGTATAACAGTCTCCATGATCGTGGAAGACCACACAATCTGCATTCAAATGGCAGCATATCATTTGGAGATTAATGCATATTCCCCAGATTTGTATTTACATCTTTGTGTAACGGGATTCCCCCACCCAATCGCAGATATAGTGTGAGTGCGGAGAACCTACTGTTACCTGGTGTGGTGCTTTACCTGTTAGGCTCACAGGAGGGCTGAGCTTCCGCCACGGGGAACCTGCGGCAAGTATATTATGAGTAACCCTGTACTCGGTGCAGCGCCTCCACCTGCGATGGCTCCCACCAGAAGGGGAGTGGTTCCTCGCAGGACAATATATATGGGTGGGTGGTCTTCGTCTGCACAGCTGCCTCCACAACATCTACAGTAGCGACATACTTTATTAAAGTAAATGCCGGCGGCATGCCGGGATCTACCCCAGCTGCCGCCAGTCAGAAACGCGCGCCGCCGCGTTTCCCCCACGCACCCCCCCTCCACATCGCGCGCAATTACCCCCCAAAAGACACCCCGAACCCGGCTTCTACTCTGCCCCTCTGCTTTCCCGCACCCCCGCTTACCTAGATTTGAACTCCAGGGGTGTCGGGGAAGCCTGGGGAAGCCGGGGAAGACGGGGAAGCCGGGCGCGCTTGTGACCGTGACGTCACAGTGCGCCGCCACGCGCCGCGGCTACCCGCTTCCCAGCCTCATTCAGCCAGCGGCATTTGCTCGAATAAGAGCTGCCGCTGCTGTACTACACTGCCTGGACCCACTCCACAGATACCCCACTGTTGCGGTCTCTGGTTGCGACGGCTGCACTAAAAATCTGGCTGCACATTCCAGTGCTGGGCTGCAAATATCGGCGCGGATCCTGCCACCAAGTGGTACACGTGACGTGGCGTGACGGCGGCTTTCCCAGCGCACACCAGCCGGCACACTTGAGGTGCAGAGACCCACGGCAGCACAAGCAGGAAGGGGCTTCCCCTGGAGCTTCAGTCGGACGCCAGAGCACGTGATGTGGCCTGTATGAGAGGGGATACTCTCCAATATATCCACTGCATGCTTTCAATGAGTGTCTGGTAAGCGGGCATTTTTACTGTGGCTTCGATGCAGACGTGACCCATCATTTTAAATGTCATTTCATTAAATGTGATACCTTTTATATCAGTCCCTTGTCTCAGCAGATGTTTGTCTATTAGTGTTAAGTGTTTTGTTTAGTTACTGTATTACACTATGTTTGTTTTTGTTTCCCTTATATGAATCATTGCCTTCATTGGAAGAGTTCCAGAGGAGTGCATCCCTTCACTGGTTGTATAACACTTTTTATTATTGTATATTTTTTTGTATATGCCTGTGACCCAGCGCCATAGATATAACGCTTCCTTCCCATACTAATGCATAACAATCAACAGATCAACAGGTGTCCCTCTCTAGAGGAGACACTAACTCATGCGTCTCGCAGGACGATACCCACTTCACCAGGTGATCCCACCCCGTGTCCAGTAACCACATACACAATACGTCTCTCACCCTTTCCTAGTGAGAGGATATGTATGACTGCGCAGTCACTGGTCCCGTGTGAATCTAATAGTATCATTGGTGCACTTGATGAGGGTTACCTGCCGAGCACTCCAGTGCTTGGTCCTGCAACGGAGCTTCGCAAAGATCCGATGACGGATGAACACAGGAACTACCGTCCGGGGCGATCCCACCCGGATGGCCTCTGCAGCAACAACGAAGATCTACGCCCAATCCTCTGAACGGATGCGCAGCATCGGCTGAGTCCCTAACTAACACTAATAGTAAGGGGCAGGGTCCCTAACCTAGGGCCTGTCCCTACAACACTCAAACTACTAGTGAATCAAGGCTATCTGGGGCCTAGAGGGCTGCTGGCCTAGTGCAGGGAGTCACTGACTCCTGCACCCTACCTCCTTCCCCTGGCTGCTCCTGGCACTCACTGATACTCCCAGCACCTGCAGCAACGCACTGCAATCTACACACGATGACTTCTTGTCAGTCCTCACAGCTCTGACAGCCGTGACACTGACAAGACTGCACACCACACGCACCTAAGGGCAGAGTCCCTAACCTAGGGGCCGTCTGTTACGCTGTGCTCACCACGGACAAGGAGGGACCCCGAAACTGAGGTGAGATGGGGCGGGAAACGCCGCAGCTGCCATGGCAGAGGAGCCTGGGGAAGGCTGCAATGAGGAGAGTCTAGAGAGCTTCTGCGTCATGGAGGCAAGCTGCGCCTCTAGCAGGAGAAGTCACTGCATGGGGCTTGGTTGCTCAACCTCTTCGTGGTCCATGTCTGTGGGGCTGAGCATAATGTTACGCTGTGCTCACCAATGACAAGGAGGGACCCCGAAACTGAGGTGAGATGGGTAACAAACTGCACCCACAGCTACGGGGACACGCCTGGAAAGTGGAAAATAGGTGTCTGGATCCGTCTGGGAGTATAAGATAAAGTAAGATACTCGCAAGACTAGAAGGGAGGTTCCAGAAGATAGGTGGTACCGAGGTAGGTCGGAATTCGTAAACCGAGGTGAAGGGGTCGGGGAGTCTAGGAGGTCAGGATACAAACCAAGGGTAGAAGACCAGAGCGGATCCACAGCCAGGCCGGTTCGGTACGCAAGGGATCACTAAGGAGACAAAGAGACAGGAACTGAGGCAGGCACGACCGTGGTTAACACAGGTCATACAAAGCTATGCTCAGCCAAAGAATGAATGGCTGAGCAGGGTATAAGTAGGAGGAAGGACCAATAGGGAGAGGGGGAGTAACGAGGGAGCGGTCCCAGGAAAGCTAGGGATTGGTAGGGAGAAACTCACCACAGCTGTGCTAGATGTGCAGCTTGTGAGCGGTGCACGCGCATCAGGCATGTGCGCCGCGCGGGAGAGGCGCGCGCGGCCTCAGCTGGGGGCGGGAACTCCCCCTGAGGGAGGACGTAAAAGTCCTCGGCCGTGCGCGCGCATGCGCGAGATCAGTAGCCGCCGGGGGAAGCGGAGGAGAAGGGAGATCCCGCCCACGGTGGCGAGAAGGCAGAACTAGAGCGGGGGTGAGTAAAGTCACGGGGGGAACCCCTTTAGAGAGAGGTGTTCCCCCGGACCTTACACCTTCCCTATTAATTACCCACTAACCTGGTGGGGAGTTGGGGCCTGTCTGGGACCTGGGGAACCTTACCTGGTGTAGGAGCCACTTGCTCTCTACACCCTTCCTTCCCCTTCTTGCTCCCAGCTCCAACTGTCGTTGCTCTAAGACCGCGAAATGTATCAATCTGTCGGTCTAGGAATCCTGGTCTCTCATTGACCACCTTGGGACACCTGGTGCCTGCCTCTCTATGCCTCATGGGAGTTGTAGTCCCGTGGAGGCTGTGTCTGTATTGGGGCCGCGTGCGCGATCCTACTGCGCATGCGCAACTCCCTAAGGGCTGCCACAACTTCCTAGCCTGTACCGCGCATGCGCGATCACGCCGCATGCGCGCACACCCGCAATGGCGGCTCCCGCTAGCCGTGTACGCCGCCGAGCCTCCCAAGGCTCGCAACGCTCCCTGCACTGGCCCCCACCCTCGCGTTGTGCCGGCGGGTCCGTCGCTGCCTCCGGCGGCACCCGCGACCGCTCGGCACTTCGTGAGGGGGGTCTCTGGGACATGGAGGGCACCTGGGCTACACTTGCAAAACCCACCTCCGTAAAAAGACCTACCAGCACCCTCCTGACAAGCCTATGGTTAATACCACGAGGAGTGGCCTTATACCTGAAAAAGTAAAAACAAAGTAGAAAAAAAGTTAAAAACACTTCAAAACGATATTGGGTGACATCAGCTTCGGATTTTCCACTCCTCCAGGAGATACGATAAGCATGAAAGTGCTGGGCGACTCCTTAATAGTTACATTTTTATTGAAATCTGTTCAATGTTTCGGTGCAGATCCACCCCCGCCTATCCTCGTGCCATCACTCTCCCTTTCCTTTTAGATTGTAAGATTCTCGGAGCTGGGACCCCATTATATCTGTGTTGCCCCAAAGGCGGACAGCTTGTTGGGGCTCCCCAAGAGCTGCTCCTGTCTGCACTGGACCAGCGTGCTAATGGTTAACATTTGCTTGTACTTTGTGGAACGTCAACCCCACCCACTGGAATGTTAATGAGCCAAGAGGACACAGAACTTTTTGTTCACAGCTGCATTCAAAATCAACCACCCCAGTGTACATCTGCGTTGCCCCAAAGGCGGACAGCCTTTGGCGCAGCCGAAGGATGTGAGCCATTTGCTGCCGTTCGCTGCTGTTTGGTGATGTTAAAGCTGCTCTGTTTCAATCTGAAACTCACCAGCCCTTTATCCCCTGTACCCAATTTTCCAACTCTCTCTGTCCATGAAATGTCTGTGAATTCACTGTATTCACCCTGTTCTTTTAAATGTAACCATGTATTTTCATAACTCTGTGCCCAGGACATACTTGAAAACAGGAGGTAACTCTCATTGTATTACTTCCTGGTAAAACATTCTTATAAATAAATAAAATAAAAAATGACCAATTGTTTCATTATGTTGTAAGTAGTATGCAATTTATGTTTTGTCTCGTACTTGCCACCACATTGTACTGCACTATGGAATATGTTGGCGCCATATTTAAAGATTATAATAAGATACACACTCAACAACTGCAGTGTTGTCCAGGGACAGCAATATTTTAGCCATTGCACATGTTACACTTCATTTAATTTTTCCATTTTGAAAGTTGGAAATGTGTGTTTTTTTTTTGTTTTTTTTTAGCTCAACTGGTAGTCAAGTGTGATGTAATCTGTTATATTTACCCACTTTTTTACCCTCTGGCCTTAAGAGTAATGGAATTGTTTAAGTTTTCTATGAAGATAAAAGTGATTTTTTTCATTGATAACCTGCTGACCTTGGTGAATTGCAGGAAATGCTGAATCAATAGACTCGGGGAGACTCTGTTTTGAAGGCAGAGCTTAATGTAATGGGATTTATTTCTTTATTTATTTACCATAGCCTTCTATGAAGTGGGGCACGAGTTCTGCAAAATGTACCCAATCATGCAAAAATACAATGTATGATATATCTTTTTTTCGGGAACAATTAGACCAGCAATAAAATCCTGACCTCTGCTATGGATTTGGCTTCCTGTCTATGCTGTACTCCCTCCAATGTCTTTGTTGTACTGTTTCTGTCTCCTGTCTGGTCTCCTCTTTACTGTCTCCTGTCTCCTGTGGTACAGTAGGCTTTGTTATATCGAGAATATAACTGTGCTATGTGGTAGAAGGCGTATACACAAAGATGCCAAAATAGTGAGTTTGCATTAATTAGAAGATGTTTATGCATTGTGTTATTGCCAAAAGTCCGTAGTTCCAGAATCATAGGAGCCTCCTCCCAGATTGGACAAGAAGTGGGAGGGTGCTGTCTCTGAGAATTGCCTGCCATCCAACTTGGAGCCTTTTCTATTTACTATTAAAAAAAAAACTAGCGCAATTCAATAAAAATAAGATATTTAAAAATTTTGGCAGAAAAAATAGCAAAATTAACATTGAAAAAAAGGATTAAAAGCGCATACAGTATAAAACACCCCTAAAATTAAACAAAAACCCTCCGTCTTGGAATTGAATTGACTATTTTAAGCAGGCTTATGTAAGGGTTAAGTACTGTCCAATTTGTTGACTCTGCTTGTATATGCCTTTCACATTGATGTGTAAGTGATTAGCAGGTATTGTGTTGCTTACCCCAGCAGCGTGAAAAAGTTTGGCTACCTCCTATACAGTATGTGGACCAGCCAAAAACAAAACACCTGGAATATTTACCAGAACTTGACTCTTCAGAATTCATTGGATATACAGTAGATGCATTTCTGAAATGTGCGTAATTCGCTCATTTCAATGTAGTAACAAAGGAAGGAGAGGGAGTAGGTGGTACGATACCTTTTATTGGACCTACAAGTAGTTGATGTTTCAAGCTTAAGAACTTCTCAGAGTTCGGGTAGGACCCGATGAAGGACCCTGATAGGTTCGAAAGCTTGTAACATTAACTACGTTTTGGTCCAAAAAAAGGTATCATACCACCTACTCCCTCTCCCTCCTTTGTTACTACATAGAAGAAAGAACCAACACGGCTAGCCACCCTTCTTTGCTCATTTCAATTATCATTTTCAATTCATTTTAATTTTTGTTTTTGTTTTTTAGGGCTGCTTCTATCTAATGCAAAAAAATGTGTGGAAGAGTAATGATCAACTTAAAGTACCAGCTAAAAGACCAAAGAGTATAAATGAATATACAGGTAAACCCCGTTATAACGCGGTCCTTGGGGTCCACCCCGAGACCACCGCGTTAGTAACGGGGTCGTGCAAAAACAAAATGGCCGCCGCAAAAAAATTAGTTAGAACAGTGTTTCCCAAAGGCCTGAGTTCCTTTCCCCCCCGGCCAAAACCGCCACTCCCCGGCAGCATCGGCGCATCCCCCCCTCCCCCCCCCCGCAGCACCCTTCAAGCGTTAAAGCAGCAACAAGCGGATTCTTCCTGTGGCAATGTATTAGCATTATTTCTAACAGCAGCATAGCCAAATGAAAAATTATGAGCTATTCACGTTACCTCTTCACCTGCTATTCACCAAACTCCGATATCTGACAATGCAAATTGTTTATAATGTTGCTTTTTTCCTGATAAATCTACTGCTGCTTTTTGCCCCACATGTTCTATTCAGGAGACTGCTGTATAAGAACAAAGTATTTGTGTTTAAAATGTCGATTGGTAGAGGCATATTTTAACGTTAAGATGTCATTCCATGGAGTTCATTTTCTTATGTTTGACCAAAAAAACGTAGACTTACTTAGCAATCTGTTTGGAAGAATGTACTGATCTGTAAAACTTGATATGCTGTTGCTATGACATGTAACTGGCTTGTCTGTGTCTGCATATTTCTGTAAATGAAATATCACAAAATATTTTGCCCTGAAGGATAAATACTTTATTTTCTTCAACACTTTTTTTTTCTTCAGATTTCAGTGCATTTGACAATAATAATTACAATAATCATTTGTTTTATTTAGTGCTGGATATGTACACAGAACTATGCATAGGATTTTGTAGGTACAGTATAATGATTTCCTATCACGAAGAGCTGACAAAATAATATTTGGTGCCCAGGGCACAGGAGGATGTATAGTTTTTTTCCCTAAGGTCAAAGAGAACTGACATAGGAATTTGAACAGGGTTAAATCCCTTTAAAGGCGGTGATCTTATCATATAAGAACAAGAGAACTTGTATGAATTATCTCTCTGAACTGATCGGGGCTATTTATAAAGTCTATATCAGAGTACAAGAATCCAGAATTAATATGAGGCATGTTACTGTTTATATATTGCTACATTTCATGTAGGTTGTAAGACCTTTTAGCGGACCAATATTGAGTTCTTCATAGATCAAATTATATTCTACAGGGCTTTCCAAAACGTCATAGGTTTCTTCACGTGTTCTTGAATACACTTAGGAAACATAGGTTTCAGTTCTTTAAGGCAATTAGGAAACATAGGTTATTTTCTTCAAGTGAAGAAAGATACTAGGTTTTGAAGTCCTCATTATCCAACATTTTACTTTACAACGAATGGCATATCCAACGCTTTACAATGCAACCCTATGGGCTGTTTTTCGACGCCTGAATGCGTTATCCAACGCTCACCGCCACTGATTAACATGGGACTCACTTTACAACGGTTTCACTATCCAACGCTACTTCCAGAACGGATTCCGTTGGATAACCGAGGACTGCCTGTATACTATTTTTTCCTTCATCATGATCTCAAATGCTGGTTCAGTAAAAGATAACACCACATACTGTAACATCAAATCTGTTTTTATCCTTGAACCAATATGGCTACTAAAACATTGACCGACAAATTGCTACATGACATTGAAATTTCAAAATAAACCCCCGCGTATTTTCTGGGGTGCCTGTTATCTATTTCAATATGTCTGAACCGATGAAGGGAGATTGTAACATTGTGTTAGTCCAATAATAAGGTTTTGTAAATATCTTGATACATTTCGCTGTATTCATTATGAAACTGATAAAGCCCAAGAGTTTGACCAGTGTAGAGGTTGTACCATTTGGGCAGAATGAAATCCTTAGGGTTTAACAGATGATGTACCCATCTCACCCATATGAAATATTGTTCTTATTATTGCTATTATTTATTTATTGTTTACATCTTCTGCAGGTCAGTGCAATGGGACTGTGAAAGCCAATAACACATGTCATGATGAGATGTATCGCAGTCTACGTTTCTTCTCCTTTTCCTCTATTTGCCCCCCAAAAATCAGCCATACCTGATGTGGCAAGATAAAGGAAAAAGTGCTAACAATATTAAATGGATATCAAAAAAAAGTATCTACAAATTTAAATGTGTGAAATACAATGATAATCAAATTTGTGAATAAGTTAATACACAGTAAATGGGATGAAAATCCTGAAAATGCAGCCAAAGGGTTAAAGGGTTTGTGTCATATCAAGAAAAAAAGACTATGGTCTTGTGGCGCTAATTTTCAGGTGGAAAAGGGACAAAGACAAGACAAAAATGGGGGGACAGTGAGAAAAGGAGGTTTAATGACTCTTAATGTGCTAGGTGTGAAAATGTGTTTGGATGTGCAATCGTATGTAGAGTAAACTCCTAGCGGTATTAATTCTTAAACAGTATCTCAAAAACATATCCAATTTATTAAAAGATAATAAAATACAAATAAAATGGAACATTCAACCTCAAAGTCTTTGGTATATGCGCAAAACAGGTTGGCATATTGTGTAATGTCTTAAACTGATTCTCCGTTATTGCAGAGAGGATAGTTTCTATTGTATAGTATTACAATACTTTCAGAAATCCATTTTTGGTTGGAAAGTCTTGAATATCTGCCTTGAATAATTGATAAAGTGCAGAAAAAAGGGTTACAAATATTCGGCATGTAGCCGTTGTGTCAGCTTAGACAAATTGCCACTAGGCCAAGGTATTTCAATATTTCAAGTGTCCCTCTTTTTCCCATTCGCATCATTCTCTTGGTGTGGAAATAGGGAGACTGTGGTTGTGTGGTGTTACCTTTAATATTGTGCGGTCAGCACCCACTGGATAAGGTATCTCACAATGACTCCTTCCAGGCTTTCCCACAGCATACGTGGTCGGCTCTCTCAGCCTCTGTCTCCCAAAGAGTCGTCCGATAAACTTGTTAGTACAGCCTCAGCAAATCTTCGTCAGCTGGTAAGAAGGACCCCTTTGCTGGGGGATTCTCTTTCATTTGTACCAAAATTAAATAGTCCTATTAGTCCACAGGGCTTGTTTGCACCGTATGAAGGCAGTGTGGCGGCATTTTTTCACCTGTGAAGTGTGTGTATATTCAGTTTATTCTTTTTAACCCTCACCTATGGATGCCCTTCTTATACATTTTATCTGTTGGCATTACCTGTGAGAATGTACTTCGTTATTAGGTAGATGTTTTTACATATATCAATACAAGTGAAGTTTTAAGTTCAGTTACAGTTTGGTAGACCGTTATTTAACATGGGGGGGGGGTTGTGAACTGATTCAATAACGTAAGGATTTGGAGTGCTACAGATCGCACCTTCTCCTTCTTAGCTACGTACATATTATGACATCCCTGTGAGCATCACCACCATCCCATCAATTGTACTTAGAGGTGAATCATTGTTGGTTATGATCCTGTATACTGTATTTGACCTGATTTGATTTGTGGCCCAGCACCTATGGGAGGTCATTTTTATACATATTACAGTACTTATTTACTATGCGCCACCAAAGAGGCGGCTGAGACCAGGTAAGAGACTTAGAGGCCTCGTGCTTCCCCTGGCATTTAATTCAAATGCTTTGGGGAAGAGCGCGGAGGGAGGGGGGTGCCCCACAGTTTGCGCAGCCTTTTTCTATGTGATAAATGTGTGGGGTATTATGTATAGGTATAGGATACAGACAAGGCCTTCACATGTTGTGGGTACGTATAAATTCTATTTGTGGTCCAGGGGTCTATGTATCAAGGCAAAGGTGGAACAAATCTGGGGCAAAAAACTGCACCAGATGTTTTTAAAGAAAATAATCCTATTACTTTCAATGGGATTGATTTCTTTGTTATCTATGGTTCAGGTATTTTGCCCCAGAGTTGCACCACTTTTGCCTTGCTACATATGCCCGTAAGTGATTTGCCCAAGGTCACAAGGCAAGCTGGTACTGGGATTTGAACCGGTTTCCCCCTCTTCGAAGGTAAGTGACATTACAATTTAAAGTAGAAGCTCAGACAGTGGTAATCTGCCATATCTGTTCTTTGTTTCTTTTTTAACATTTAATGAAGCATGGAGGTGGTGCAGGTCTTAAAGCTCTCTTGCAGTTTTTCCTTGAGAAGCCCACCAGGGTTTAAAACGGCTGCCACCATCTTCTTGCCAATTAAACAGTCAACAGGCAAAATCAAGGTCAGGCACTTGAAGATTGACATGTATATGTCATCCATCAACCCATCTATAATGTTGCCAGTACCAAATGCCTTTCTTCCAAGAAAGTTGCTGGCATCTATTTTTACATAAGAAAAGTCCAAATGATAACAATATGAATAGGTGACGTCCAGTGGCAAGATAGGCCGTTGGCTCTTATAGATCTAGTATAAAAAAGTAAAACTAGGTGAGTTCTACTTGAAAGATGTTTCTTAAAGTGCAACTAATGTGTATGGTTTCTGCCAACCTGATGTTACTAAATTTGTTACAACCCTTAAGACTTTTATAAATAGCACAGAGCTTTTTCCATTTCAAATTTCATAGGAAGTTTATATCTCGGTGCCAAGTTAAGAGGCAGATTTTATATTGTTACAGTAAAGTCAAAAGCCTTGCTTACTTTTTAGCAACAAGTACCTACAGTAGTTACCATGTTTCTTCCTAATCTATTTTAGGTTTTGTTAAGTGTATGAAGTCCATAAACTGCATTTTAAATGGTATCACAGTAATGTTTTTCCCAATAATAACTGTTTGATATGTAACTGTTCTCCTATAGTTGGCAGTGAAATAGTGAGGCTTTGGCTTTTGTATAACCCACACACTGTTAAACCTAATTCTAAAGTGCTTAATACAAAACAGATCCTGCTATGGATACTGACTGCACTGTAACTATGTATTCGTCTTACTGGCCACATACAAAAACATTGGAGTAGAAATTAAATACTTGTGATTATTGATGAGAGAACAGCATCTGATACCAGACACCAGACTTAGGCCTCGGGCATGGTCCCGTGCTGAGGCGTGCTGCTGCTCGACAGTGAGCCCCTGCAGCCGCAATGAGAGCGGCTTTAGCAGGGGCTCGCGCACGCTTCCGCACGGTTGCGGATGCGTGTGTCTTAAGAAATCTTTCGTTTCGGCGCTCACGGGAGCGCAGGGCCGGTCATGTGAGCGGTTCGCCCAGTGAGGGCGAACCAGCTCCGTGACGTCACTGGCCCGCCCACGGACGGCGCGCGCTCTAAGGCCAGGGAAAGCATTGCTTTCCCTCAGCCTCAGCATGCCTCAGCACAGGCGAAGTGTATGGACTAAGCCTTAGGCATGTATGGCAGACCGGGTACTCTGATTGTAGGCCCACTTCCATTGTCAAGCTGGGGAGGTGCCATTGTTGAGAGGGGGAAGAGGATGGATGTGGTCCAGGTGTTGAGAGGGGGGGCGATAAGACATGGTTTCAAGCGGGAGGGTTTGACTGTCCCAATGTGGTTGTCTTGTGGGGGATAGAGCCGCAGTTGTTTATTGGGACAGTCAAACCCTGTCAGACACAGACATGGTTGGCACACTTTTTTTCGGCTGTCATCACTGAACAATCTCTTTATAGAGTCGTGATTCTTTTTCTGTCTTCTTTCTAATTCTTCCGTCTATGAATTTCAAGTCATCTCAACACGATCATCTGCTTTTGGATATTTCATTAAATGTAGTCCACAAATGATGAGTGCAAATCCAAAATCCCAGAAATTTGTGTGAGGAGTATAAAAGAAAAATAATATAGTGTAATATGCTCAGAAGATTAGAAAACAAAAATTAGATTAACAACAGTGCACTAATAGGCATTTTAAGGAGCAGATTCTTCTTGGAACCGGTTTTCAGTCAAATAAATTGACTAAGGATATGTAGAAAAAATGGATAACATATTGCGTAGTATGTTTAAAATATATTGATATACATTTAAGATGCTTCAGTTGCACTCGCATAGAGGCGGCCTCAATCTCCAGCGCATGCACAAATACCTCCACAGTACATACACATACAAAATGTCCAATGCACGTACAACAGCTGTACAATGCTCCTACAGCGCTTTATTTGTACACTTCAACCACTGTTGCTGTGATGTGTGTTGTGTGTGTTGTTGTCCCTGCACATACTGCATGAGGTACACAGGCAGTCTGCATGTTCATGGTCCCACGGTTCAACAAATTATCCGGCCGCTCCTCCTTCTCTTACCATGCACTCCACAACTGGAACAGTCTACCGGAGACTCTGACTGCCACTACCAGTCTACGTTCTTTCAAAACTAAAGCTGTCTCACATTTTAATCTGGTCTGTAACTGTTATATATTCTCTCTCTCTCTCTCTCTCTCTCTCTCTCTCTCTCTCTCGCTCTCTCGCTCTCTCGCTCTCTCGCTCTCTCGCTCTCTCGCTCTCTCGCTCTCTCTCTCTCGCTCTCTCTCGCTCTCTCGCTCTCTCTCTCTCTCTCTCTTTTGTTGTCACTCTTTTTACTCGCCATAACTTAACTAAGTATGGTATATATATCTTTAACTGTGCATGCAGTCTTGTATATAATGTACTGTATATCCCTTTTCACTTAATGTAACTATGTATTTGTAACCATGTATCTATCATTATAACTCTGTGCCCAGGACATACAGTACTGTACTTGAAAACAAGAGGTAACTCTCAATATATTACTTCCTGATAAAACCTTTTATAAATAAATAAGTACAACTATACAGCAACAGCCATCCATCTCGCAGAGTGAAGGAGATAGACATCAGGGGACCAGGCAGACATTCACTTTGCTTGTGGTAGGTTCTCCAGATATGAGTGCGCCAGACGGAGATTGAAAATCCGTTTGAATGGATCTGCGGGAGATAGTTCTACCAGATAACCCACAGTTGGTCCTGCATCACGCAAAGTTCTTACTTTACATTTTCTGACCATAACCTCCAATAGGCTGAGCGAGTGATGCTTGTTTCTTTTTTTGTTACTATTTTCAGAACACCTAAAAGTTATTTTCACATGGGCCCCTAATCTGGGACAGCAAATGGCCCCTAATATTCCAAATACTAAATCTCAGAAAACAAAACTTGGTTGCTTGGTTGGAATAAAAAAAACTACAGCAAAGAAAATGCCAGTGACTCTTTCAACTCCACAATGACCCTACTAGGTCTTAATGAAGGCTTTCTCGTCACTCCCTTTCTGGAATTCATTTTGACATAGTTGGACAATGTCAGCAATTTGGCAAATCATATCTCTGGTCTCATCAATCTTCACTGTCCATTCAAAAGAGAATAGTATCATAAACCTATGATAGTTTGAAAGGCATCATTTATATCAATCTGCTTTAACAGGTCTTAAGCAATTCGCCAACACTAGCCTGCTTCCAAGCTATCATTATGCAGTGATTATATACAGTACTTAAATATCATTCAGCCATCAGTGGATGTGCACAAACTAGGGTCCGTTTGCGGCCTCATGGCGACAAAAAAGCCGGACAATTATGGAGGTAGAAAAAAAAAAAAAGGAATATGCCATATCTTGTTGATTGAGAAGTTAAAAGCCCTTCCTAATGGCAAGGTATCAAAGCCCGAGAGTCTGGGGCCCATGGATAGTGAGAGGGATCCCCTAGGCTTCGATGCACAATCACTCACAGTTTTAACACACAGGTGCTCCCACACGAAGGAGCCCCAACCATCCCTGACAGCCAAAATTTCCTTGCTAGGGTTAGCATTAATGTTGCTGTTTTTGATGTAACCAAGCTGTAAATCCTTGCCAGACCTCCCTTACTGTTTGGTTGGAGATCAACTTGGAACATACCACTCAACACATTCTGTTTTATAACTATGCCCCCGAATTATACTTAAATCCCCCCCCTTTTTTTTGTCTTTCTGTAACCCCAATAAGCCCTATATGCCTGTGTTCAAATGTTTCCCTGCTCTTTTTTTCTGTAACCCTAAAACCTTGAAGAAATAAAGTTATGGGGGAAAAAAAAAAATATATATATATATATATAAAATCTTTTTTTTTTTGTGTGCCATTATGCTGTGTTGTAAAGGGAATTAAATTACCTTTTTCCGTTTTACTTTTATCGCGTTTTCCTTAATAGAAAAATATGATCTCTATCCAGGAAGACGTTCCTTGTGTTCTGCTTCCTCATCTAGTAAGATTGGATTATATTTTCTTTCTAAAAACATTTTCTTTAAAGTTCGGACTTTTATAAGAATGTTCTCTCTGGATAGTTTCTTCTGATACGTTGAAAGCATTCTAATGAATATTAAATTACATAGAAAAACGTAGAAAAAGCGGTTCTCAAACACAAGCTGTACCCAAATCTGAAACATTTTGCTGCTCAACATCTCTGGAACAGTTGGGGAGGAAAAAATAATTCTGCCGATGCTTTGAAGGTTGTTCACCGAGCTAAAAATAAACGATGGACAACTATTCATACTGTTGTGGGGCATCCGTATCTCCTGCTATACCAAATGTCCCAACTGGTCTCCATATGAACATATCTAAAATGGGCATGTGCCTTATTAATTACGTCAGAAAAATGTTCTTTGGTATGTGTTATGATTGTACATTCTCTTCAGTTGTCACATTTGACGAGTCCTTTTTCTAGTTGCTATGGAATTAAAACATGATCAGAACATGTCGTTCTGGAGGAGAAAATAGTTATTTGCTAATTTTTGCTATTTTGTTATTGTCCTTGAAAACTTTAAACAGTGTTGGATATTTGTTTAATTTTTTAGAAATAATTATGGAGCTAAACCCCATGAGCTATAAATAAATGTATTCACAAGCAATCCATAAGTAAAATCTCAAAGCTCTTAACAATGGCAACTTTTATATAAATTATGTAGTGCACTTTTCCCCACCCTATGGGAGATATGGCGGCTACTGTGTGTGTGGTGCGTTACCTGTGGCTCACAGGAGACCTGAACCTCCGCGTCTGGGAGCCTGGGTGTACCTAATCCGACTGGTGACGGCGCCTCCACCTGCAAGGGATCCCAACTTGGTGGGAAGAGCCCCTTACAGGAACAATAATAATAATACACACAAGCATATAATAACAACCTTTCCTAGACACACTATAGCAGTTCCCAGTACCACACAGTATTATAGTCCCCAACCTGATACCACAAGTGAGTGTCCCCAAAATACATTGGGTGCCAGGCACCAATACCCTGATGTCCCTTTTCCCAATGTCAAGGCCCACCCAAACGTAGGAGATAGAGCTATCCCGTGAAGTGTTGGTGCACTTAGTGGGGTACCTGCCCGGGGCATCCAGCACCCGGGTGATGCAGAATAACAATAGGATCCGTCTGATCCAATGTTGTCGTCGTCGTCGTCGGCGATGGCGTCCGCCTCCGCGTGGGGTGAATTCCGGCGTGGATATCACCAGAGTCTCTTGCAACGGATGTGGTGTGGTCCAACGCCAGGGAAAGCACCTGCTTTCCCTCAGCCTCCGCGCGCCTCCGCACGGCTGCAGTCTCTATGGACTCAGCCTAAGGGGCCTTCCCTAAAGTAACCACAAGTTACTGTGAGTCGGGATCTAGCTGGCGCCTAAGGGGGAATGCACTAGGCCTAGTCTCAGAGCCACTGGCTCTGATACACTACCTACTTGGTCCAGCTCCCTCTTCTGACTGGCCCTGGTGCGCCAAATGTATCAATAGCAGTGCAGGGGGAATACGGTACTGTAGCTCTATTGGCTGTGCTTATTCACATGTCCGACGGCCCCAGTGCATGCTGGGTGTTGTAGTTCCCCTGCAGAGTGCTTGCTGCAATGGTCGCCGCTTGCAAGGCCTGCTGCGCATGCGCGAGGAGTAGCAAGATGGTCGCCGCACTGGGAAACCTGTCTGCGCATGTGTCCTGCGCATGCGCGACATTAGCAAAATGGCGGCGCCCTGCAAGGGGAGCCGCTGGCAAAATCGCCTCTCCTAGCTGCCGCTGGCACCGCTCACCCCCCGCAACACTTCCGCACCCGCCGGATGCATCCGCCGCCGCAGCGGAGGTAAAGGTGCTTACTGGGGTCCAGTCCAGTAAAGGTGTTATAATTATGTAATGTAATATTTCAGTATATAACAATATTTATATTTATGGAAATTAAACAGTGATATTACCTGCAGCTTGTTCTCCAGAAATCATTCTTTATTTGCTACGCTATAATGTGGTTGCTCATTCATCTAGTAAATGAGTGTTCAGTTACTTTTTGCCTAGGCTTAGGATCCAGGGCAGGAAGGGAGCAGTATCGTCAGGAACACCCAGAAAGAAATACAAAAATAATCATGGTGCAGTACATAAAATAAATGTGCCATCCATCCGACACCGGACGAGGGGGCACCCTCGAGGAGGGATAGTGAGTGGAGTGGAGGACTTTCTTCATCTGCCGAGCCGTTTACTCTACTGCCTAAAGAAAACCCTTATGTGAATGTGCTCATGTAATACATTGTGAGTACATTTCTTACACGTTTCCCTGATAAAATTTGGTGTTATCTGGTAAAACACTATTGTTTCCTTTCATCTCTGTATGATTGCATATGCCTGATTGGGAGTTGAAGCCTATGTGAAAACACCATCCTGCCTGCCACCAGCCTTTACTGATGTATGCTGTTGTATGCTGCGGTCCTAAGCTGAGGTGCCCAAAGACTCAACTTTAAAACAAACCCGCTATTTTGAATCTTACATTTTGTAAGTAGGTTATCCACAAGAGCCAAGTTTTATAGTTGGATTCACATTTATTTTATGTACTGCACCATGATTATTTTTGTATTTCTTTCTGGGTGTTCCTGACGATACTGCTCCCTTCCTGCCCTGGATCCTAAACTGTTGTAAGGGAATCAGTGCATATTCCCTGGAAGGTCGAGATTTTTTCAGATTCACCAACTTTTATATTATTTGATCACATTTATAGCTGTCAAGCGCCTTTCCAAGTCACTGGGTTTTACTTTTTGCCTAGGCAACATTGCATACTAAGAATGCATTTGAACTATTCCCTCACTGAACCTGTCCCTTTATAGATGTAGCCCTTTATTTATTTTTGATTTTGGAATATGCATATGACCTGTGATTATAAGATCTATGTATTAAGATAAAAGTAGGTATATTGCTATAAATTTGTGATTTAGAACATGTCTGAATTAAGGTTAGTTTACCACAATACTTTGCATACTTTTGTTACATTAGCATCAGGTATCCATGTTGGGATGGGTTAAGTGAGCGGTAGCAAGAGTTACGTTTTTGAAGCACATACAATAGTGAGTATCAGTTTGTATCACAGCAGTGTTTGGCAGTTGTTCTTTAAGTTCTGTTGCACTGCTGTTGGAATACTACTTACTTAAGGGCTCTAGAAGGTTAACTGCAGGTATAGCTACAGTATATCGCCTCTATCCATTGCATGGGGTAGATGACTTGGCAGAACCTAGCCACACCCACCTTCTAGAAGGTGCCTAGTGATGTTACTAAATACTGTAGAATGTTATACCCCTCTCCTAGTAGTCATAGTGGCTAGTAATATCATTACTAGATATATACAGTGGCGAGAAAGCGTTTGTGAACCTCTTAGGATTTTCACATATTTCAAACCTAAAATGTTATTAGATCTTAATCCAAATCCTAATAATACAAAATATACCTTGATCAAATAAATGACAAAAAACATCATATTTTTTCAACATGTATTTATCCACAAATGATTCAACATTGAATACAGGCATACCCCGGTTTAAGTACACTCACTTTAAGTACACTCGCGAGTAAGTACATCTCGCTCAACAGGCAAACGGCAGCTCGCGCATGCGCCTGTCATCACGTCCTGAACAGCAATACTGGCTCCCTACCTGTACCGAAGCTGTGTGCAAGCGGGGAGACTATAGAGCCTGTTACACATGTGTTATTTACATCAGTTATGCACGTATATGACGATTGCAGTACAGTGCATGCATCGATAAGTGGGAAAAAGGTAGTGCTTCACTTTAAGTACATTTTCGCTTTACATACATGCTCCGGTCCCATTGCGTACGTTAATGCGGGGTATGCCTGTATCCATGTGTGAAAAAGTAAGTGAACCTTTAGATTCAGTACTGTGCTGGTGGCACCTCCTTGAGTAGCACTGACTTCAAGTAAGCGCTTCCTATAACTGCTGGTCAGTCCCTTACATCGGTTTTGAGTAATTTTGGCCCATTCCTCCTTACAAAACTGCTCCAACTCGGTGATATTTGAGGACTTCGTTGCATAGACCGCTCTTGCTTCAGGTCATGCCAGAACATTTCAATGAGGTTTAGGTCATTCTAAAACGTGGAAGTTCTTCTTCTGCAGACCTTCTTTTTTAGATCTGCTTGTATGTTTAGGATCATTGTCTTGCTACATGACACACTTTCGGTTCAGCCTCATTTTACGGATGGATGACTTGACATTCTCCTCTTTTGATACAATGCAGAATTCATGATTGTGTCAATGATGGCAAGCCATCCAAGTCCTGAGGCAGCAAAGCAGCCCAAAACCATCACACTCCCACCCCTATGCTTGACGGTTGGGATGAGGTTCTTCTGTTCGAACGCAATGTTTGTTTAAATAATGTTTATCATTGAGGCCAAAAAGTAACTTTGACTTATCTGTCCAGAGAACATTGTTCCAGAAGTCTTGTGGATCATGTATGTGCTCTTTGGTGAACTTCAGATGGGCAGAAATGTTGTTTTTAGAAAGCAGTGACTATTCTTCAATGAACACCATTCCTGTTCAGTCTTTTTCTGATAGTTGAGTCATGAACACTCACATTAGCCAAGGTGAGAGTGGCCTACAGATCCTTGGATGTTACTCTGGGGATCTTTGTGACTTCCTGGATGATTTGCCGGTTTGTTCTTGGAGAGATTTTGGTAGGACGTCTGCTCGTGGGTAGAGTAACTGTGGTCTTGAACTTTCTCCATTTTTCTGACAGTGGATTGGTGGAGCCCCAAATCCTTATCAATGATTTTTTAAGACACACAAGAAAGACAGACAGTTTTTGAGTGCATTGAAGAGGGACGTAGGGAGATCCTGTGATTTCCCTTCTTTCTTGTGTGTCATGAATATTACCTTCTCTTTTTGCACCAACTGTGTATACATAATATACACAGGTGAGCGGTTTACCCTTATGTTGTGTATTCAATGATTTTTTTTAACCCTTTTTAGACCGATGAGCATCAATAACTACTTTTCTGAGGTCCTCAAAGATTTCTTTTGATCGTGGCATGACGTGTTTCCACACACCTGTATGGTGAAACCAAAGTCACAAAGTTTCTGATCTTTATGGTGGGGCTTCTCAAACTCTTCCCTAAAGAGCTACCTGATTATTTAATCACATGATTCTAATTTTCTCCTTTAATTTAGCTGATAAAAACAGGGATTAATTTACTTTTGCACATACCCTGACTCTTAAGTACTCATTGTTTGTATAATTCATACAGCATTTTGTTTCAAAATACATGGAATAGTTTAATATAAATCTTATTGGATATTTAAGAAAAGACTGCTTTTGATTCAAGAAGGTTGTTATGGAAGAACTAAAGAATTTCCGTAATTATCATTGGGGTTTACAAGCTTTTTCTCACCACTCTATATATTGGGGATGGAATATCTAATTTAAGATCACAGGAGACAAAGATGGGGGATCTCGTTGTACATGATGTATGACCTTTTGTCTGTAACTACATGTTTTAGTGTTATGGTCACTTTGTTGTTTTCCAGATAGGGAAGTGTCACTCCTAAAGATAGTGCCCCTCTATATGATTCTGAACATGTTCCACCCACATGAGGGGACGGATAGATACTCCAAAGCAGGTTCCTTAAGTAAGGTCCTTGGAGTATCACCTTAGAATTTCTATGGGCAAAGAATCTCCTTGGTTCTGTCAGAGGTGATAGGGTGTGATCCCTCATACAAGAGACCGCTCTGCCTATGGATCCCAGTGGAGGTGGGAACAGCCATTATTCAAGCAATGGAGTGCCACTTTACAGTACTGCAAAGTGCAAGCGGTGTGCCTTTTAGTGGGGAAGCTTCCTGAGTACTCCTAAGGAAAATGTTTGTATGTGTTCCTGTAAATGAATCTAAAAGAAAAGTTTCTGGTGCCCTTCTCATTACTTGCCATACCAGCCCTGCACAAACGCCAGCACCCTGAGGATAAGGTAATAAAAATGCTGAACTACACCTTCAGGGTCGCCGACAGCTTTCCCGGCGCACAGGCCTAGAGTTTTCAACACTCCCCTCTCAACTCCCCCAGCATCTTGGTGGCCTTGCAAGCCCCACCACCCTCTTTTACACCACCTTGCTCTTACCCCCCTGTTTTCATCCCCCTCTCCAAATGCATTTCTCTCCCCCCCTCTCTCATTCTTCCTCACTGCTACACCCACTCTCTCCTCTCACACTATCCCCCCCACCACCTCTGCTATCACTCAATGACCACCATCCCCTCCATCTCCCCTCCTCGCACTTATTCCCCTCTGAATATTTAGTGTTTATAACACGCACACACAATTCCACACAAATCCCCCCACAATACTTTAACCCCCCTACGTGTGCACACTACAATAACCCCCCCCCCACCCACGTAATACAATATCCCCCCACACAATACAATGCCCCCTAACACACACACCTCTTAGCTTGGGCTGGTATTTCTCAGATCTGTGGTGCTGCGTGAACGCGGAAGCTAGGCCCGACATGCGGGCGCAGCTTCCAGTGCGCATCGGAGGGGAAGAGGCAGGCCACAGGCCCCGCAAGAGGGAGGTGTCTACAACAGCTTGGGAGAACTGGGGCTCAGCAGCAATCGGAGGCCCAGCTGAAGTAGGTCTGAGCCCAACTTCCAGTGCCGATCAGGCACCCCGCGGCCACCAAGCCAGGACAGTTGTCCCCGCTCTCACCCCTGTCGGCTACCCTGAACACCTGAAGAGACATTGAATCACTTTGGTGTGACCCTCTTCTGTGTGCCGGGGGGAGGAAGAGGTGTTACAGTTGCAATAATGCCAAATGGGGCTTTATCACACAGAAACTCCTATTCACGTCAGTTGTGGTCTTCGCGCAATAACTCCCCACCTGCTCTTCGCCTGAGTCACTGATGGAGCCTCCTGTGCTGAAGTAGGATATCTCGAATACTACCTGTCTGTTGGTGGCCCTTGAGGACTGGAGTTGGCCATTCCTGCTCTATTTGATGCTATAATTTGATGAAGATCATAAAGTGTAGTCACCATAACTAAATTCAAACATTAACCTCGGAAACCCCAGAGAGTAGAAAACTGTAAATTCTCCTAATATGGGTATTATCATTCCTGCTATAGCTGCAAGTGAATGTATTGTAAGATCTGTAAATGTAAGTTTCATATGGTTCGTGGTAGGATTTCATGTCTGTAAAGTCATGGAGCAGTTTGGTTCCAGCTTGGGTATTGTATTATGATTGATGGTAGTGTTACTGGCTACATTATGACCTATGTACATGGGGTACTATTACATTAGATACCATTAGGCGCAGGGAGAAATTAAAGTGAGTGCGTATTTTATGACATAGCAATGCTTTGTAAATGTGGCTTTTTGTCTTCGTTGGGCTAACTCCATTAGGTGTCGCTACCAGTAATGTTGAATAGGACCTTTTGTATCAAGCATTTCTAAGAATAATTACTGTAGGATGTCAAGGGTTCCTTATTTTCCTCATATTTTCTATTTCTTTCTACCTATGTAGGACAAAAAAGATAAAGAAACCAGCACTGACAAACAAGATTGAAGATTCCAAGAAGAAACCCAAGGCTAGTCCAGCTCTTTTTGATGATGAAGTAGATCCCGAAAAAGATTTGTTCGAGCCAATGAACAATTTCTCGTCCAGCGCTAAAAAATCATTTTTGGCATCAGGTGGTAAGCACAGTTTGGGTAAAACAGTAGAGGTTTACTTGTTTTAGTTAGTTATTGTTATCCTATAGTTAACTTTAATATGTCAACGCATTTCCCATATAAAAACTTCAATAAAATTGTGAGCACAATTGTTTGTAAATTATTATTCATTTATTTCTGTATATGAAACTTCTGGTTTTATTGAGAAGGGATCTTCTGGAATAACACCACATAGTAGTGTATATGTTATAGTCTTCCCTGGAAATAGTCGAACATTAGCTTCAAGGCAGACATGATGATACTCCTGTGATGTAAAGACTATGGTCAACATGTACTCCGCGGTGCTATGCAAGAAGATACCTGTCCACAGAAGACACCTTACAGCCTGATCACTTGAATAAATATGGACCTATACGGGAAACCCTAATATCTTCTGCAGTGTGATTTCTACCAGGAAAAGTGTGTGATTAAATAAATGGGGTCATTTAAAAGCTGGGAATGAAATGACATGGCCGAGTAGTGCTGCTATCGGGCGGGCCGTCTTATTACTGGATTTATAGATCCCTACATATTTCCTCCACAGACATAAAATTATTTGAAGATCAAGACCTTGGAGGGACTGTGAAGTTAGGTGATTCACTGCTACTACCGACTGCCTGCAACAGTGATCATCTGTTCAAGCCATGCTATGAAGAGGCTACTGAGCTATTCAGGTATGGGTTGATATTTCTACAGCGTGCAGAAACGGGGGCTTTAAAGAGTTAGATATGCTTTAATTCAAGTTATCATATTATGGTTTTAGTCTTTACGAAGTAGTTTGCTAAATAAAAACCTCAACCATCCCATAAACGGCAAGTATTTAGCCATTCAGTGTTAGAGGGACCAGAAAAACACACACAAATCATACATGAATAATTCTTCCAGAACTCAAGAGGTAAATTCACTTTCCTTCCTTATTTTTGCTGAATGCTCTGGTTTTACCATGTAACTCTGTACAGAGGAAAACTGCATTCTTTAGACTAAAAACTTCTGAACCAAAATTCCAAAGTGTGTTAGCATATTTAACGTGCCATTAACATAATTTAGCATGTATGTATGTCTTTATTTATATAGCGCCATTAATATACATAGTGCTTCACAGTAGTAATACATGTGACAATCATATAAATAACAAATAATACAAATAACAGAACATGGGAATAAGTGCATCAGACATGAAAATTAACATTTAGGAAGAGGAGACCCTGCTCCGAAGAGCTTACAATCTAATTGTTAGGTAGGAAGAATGTACAGAGACAGTAGGAGGGCATTCTGGTAAGTGCGTCTGCAGGGGGCCAAGCTTTATGTATGAGGTGTATAGTATCAGCCATGGAGCTACTCATATGCTGCGTTAAGCAAGTGTGTTTTAATGTGAGTCTTAAGGGTGGATAGAGAGGGTGCTAGTCGGGTATTGAGGGGAAGGGCATTCCAGAGGTGTGGGCAGTCAGTGAGAAAGGTTTAAGCCGGGAGAGGGCTTTAGATACAAAGGGGTAGAGAGAAGACATCCTTGAGCGGAACGCAAGAGTCGGGATGGTGCATAGCGAGATATTAGGGCTGAGATTTAAGGAGGGGCAGAAGAGTGTAAAGCTTTAAAAGTGAGGAGAATTGAGTGTGAGATGCGGGATTTGATTGGAAGCCAGGAGATGGATTTCAACAGGAGAGACGCTGAGACAGATTTAGGAAAGAGTAGACTGATTCTGGCAGCAGTGTTTATGGCGTATCTTTGTAATATTGCGGAGGAAAAAGCTACAGATTTTAAATACGTTTTGAATGTGAGAGGAGAGTGTGACCCATAGGGCTTGCGCTACTGGGTGTATGACAGAACTACCAACCGTAATGTGGAAGGAGGTAGTGGGGCCAGGTTTGGGATGAAATATGAGGAGCTCTGTTTTTGACATGTTGAGTTTAAGTAGGCGGAGGGCCATCCAGGATGATATCGCAGAGGGACATTCCGAGACTTTGGTCTGTACAGCAGGTGTAAGGTCAGGGGTTGAGATGTAAATTTGTGAGACGTCAGCATAGAGGTGATATTTGAACCCAAGAGATGTGATTAGGTCACCGAGAGAGTGTGTACAGATAAAAGAGGAGATGTCACAGGACAGAGCCCTGCGGTACCCCCACAGAGATCGAAGGAGGAGACTTTAGCAAAAGACACTGAAAGTACGATGTGAGCGGTAAGAGGAGATCCAGGATAGAGCTTTGTTACGAATACCAAGAGTATGGAGAATGTGAAGGAGGAGAGGGTGGTCCATGGTATCAAATGCTGCAGAAAGATCGAGTTATATGATCAGAGTGTAATGACCTCTGTCTTTGGCAGAATGGAGGTCATTAGTTATTTAAAGGGGTTGGCACCAGAAGGAGCAGAAGTTGCATGTGGGAGGCGAGGACGAGAGCATGTAGAAATAAGACAGGGACCAGGATTGGGAGATATATCCCCAGAAGCAAGGAGGAGCAGCATGGAAAGGAGAATGTGTGAGGATGATTTGTAGGGGTGTGTTTTAGTGCAGGGGGTATAGCTGTGTGGTGTCGGAGGGCGCAGGTAAGAAAAGAGTTCATGTGAACTGAGAAATGGTGAAAGAAGGAGAGATGGAGATATAGATATAGACATAGAGTTGGACATACTGAGGCTGGTAGAAAGAAGTGCGTAATTTGAGAAGTGAGGTCATAGCAAATATAAATAGTAAAGGCAGCATCACAGTGCTGAGATGTGCATTCTGGGATAGATAATAGCCTCCTTTCTAACGTAGTTCAAATGCAGAAATCAGGGCCAGTAGGTGTTGTCCACTTGTTCACTCCTGTGTATGTTGACTAGTACCATAGTCACTAAAGAAAATAACAGTGTTAATAATAGTTTACTCCCGATAAAAAGGTAGGCATTCGTTTTTACTTTGAGAATGTATATTGGATGCAAGCAAGCTAATTGGGTCATAAAACATGTTCATCCCAGATTCGTTGAGCAGAGGAATGCTTAACACTGGCAAATAACGCTATATTATTTAAGAACTACTTAAGTTTGCACATATCCACTACAGGTACTGCACATGTATTGGTCTTAGCAAGCGCAAGATCAAACCCTAACCCACTATATTGTATGTATGCCATCACATTTGAAGTTATGATGGGTGAAAAAGGCAACAAGAAACCTCCACCGTGTATGTGTGTGTGTGTGTGTGTATGTATATATATATGTATATATATATATATATATATATATATATATATATATATATATATATATATATATATATATATGTCATTTGGTGTGCTTTTGGATTTGTGATCTAATGTATACAGCAAGCGACAAAAAGGCTCCAATGTTACATCCAATATGACTAATTATTTAGCACATTACCATGTATTGTATCTATATAGTTTCTTCATAAATATGGGTCATATAGTTAAATCCTTCGGCCAAAATATTTTAAGCCTACAACCACGTCACGGTAAACCCATTTCAGTAGGTCTTGCTGCTTAAGCGACATACCAGAAGCGTCCCGCTAAGTAGATTCTTGTCCCTGATCCAAAAAAGTCTTTCTCGGGCATTGAAGCAGCCAAATGAACTTTGAGTTATAGGAACACGTTTTGGTACAAAAAATGACCAACGCCTTTATCTTATCTTGTGTGGTCTTTGTAGGTATGTGTTGGAAATATCCGTCGGGCACAATATTATCACATTATGTTATAAAAAAACATTTTTAAAAAGCTCTATTGTCTGTATCATGGGAACAGCTTCATTAGAAAAATCAAAGAAAAGAACACTCAAGTCAAAACAGTAGAGCACTTAAGAAACTGAATGAGCACAATATTATTTATCTAATATTCCTAACATTCATTTTCTGTGAACTGAGAAAAGCATCTTGAAATATATAGCCGTGTGACGCATATTGTAAGCAGTTTAGCATTTTTTTAATTCCTTGACTGACATTCTGTTTTGTCAGATATAATTCTGCTGATATACAACTTTAATTAATATCCATATAATATACAAAGAACAGATGTGTCCAGTGTCCCTGCTTCTTTTAGTCTGTTAATATCTACTGGCATATGCAATATTTATATGTGGTGACTTGCTAAACTAACCCTGCAAAGTTATGCATTGTTTCAGAAGGTGCAGTCTGTCCCTAATAGTTTTCTAAATAAACAAAGGAAATTAAATCATTCCTACAATTTTCACAACTGTGGCCCATATTCTCTAAGTGGAGCTATTCCATCTGACAACTTCTGGTGCCACAAGGAACCCATGCATGTAAATCTATTTATTTGTATTTATTTATTTATAAAATGTTTTACCAGGAAATAATACATTGAGAGTTACCTCTCGTTGTCAAGTATGTCCTGGGCACAGAGTTATGATGACAAATACATGGTTACATTGAGTGACCAGGGTTATACATTATGTATAAAGATATTGCAGGAACAGTTTAACATATTTTGGGGCCTATGCACTAAACGCCCCTCCAAAAATCGCCAGGCTGTTTAAATCAGCAGTTTTGACAGCGTTGCTATCACGGTATGCAGAAAGCCCAGAATACCTGTGATAGCAACATTTGCAAAACTGGCGAGCAGCCGGCGACGTGATGATCGCCCCTCTGAGAAGGGCTCACCCAGCGATTTCTTTCTGCTGCAGAGAGAGCCGCCTCTCCCTGCGCAAATCTCGACATAGATCAAAAGTTTTTAATATAAAATGTAATGCAAGTGTATTGTAGCAGGGGGTCTCCGGAGCAGAACCTCGTTGAGTTGAGGTCCAAGGACCCCCTGCTTCCCGAGATAAAGGCACCGTTATAGGGTGCCAGTATCTCCTATGCATTTTATTCCCATGGTCACGGTGATACGCGGCACAACATTCATTCGGCCAGTAGATGCAGCAATGCCACCTTAAGTATAGAGTCAAATACTACATTCAGATGCTTAACACTTACATGTTTACATAGTCATAAGGGTAGCTTCACATGTTAACATTGATTACATCATGTTCATTTGTTGCGTTACATTTAAAAAAACGATGTTCTAAATGTATCATTGTAGTAAATACATCACTTTACACAACTAGTATCTGTGTCACTGTGTGCTGTTTATTGTTCTTGCAGGGTTCAAGAAGATTTGGAGAAATTGTTGGAGCTAGGTGTGAAGCCGAAGAATAAACCAAAGCCAAAGATACCAGAAAAACCAAGATTGCCTAAAAAGTCCAATAACTCAGATGATCCTTTAGGTCTACGTTCTCAGCAAAGAGAACCCAACATACAAGCCATGGATGAGACAGACATTCTCCAATACATTCAAGAAAATGAACCAGCGGGCAGTGATTCGCTGAGTCTCTTTTGAAGGAACAATGTTTATATTGCTGTATATGAAGTGCCCTTTAAATTAATCCCATATAGAGGAACATTTTTCCAACTGTATAATTAGAACTTGATTTCTTAAATATGGTACGTTTTGGAAAGTTATTGGCAGTATTTAAGGTTATATGTTGTGTGACCAATTTAATATCTATTAGTAACAAAGTAATACAAATTGCATCGTCAGGGAAGGCATTGTAGCAATCGTTGCGCTATAATGTCATTGGTCCAGGCTTCTTTCCTGAACAGGTCCACACTTATTATAAGCTTGTGTACTTTCCAATATCCTGGAGAGTTAACTAAAGTTGAAGTCTTCTTTACGAGGGTTACTGTTCCTCTTTTATACCTCTTATGTATACTCTATTGACTTAATTAATGAAGCCATCACAACACGCATCACACTTCTCTTTTTCTTTAAAGTCCTTAATGATGAAGAATATACGTGCATATATATATCCATATATATATGTGTCTATATATATATATATATATATATATATATATATATATATATATATATATATGTCTATACATATCTATATATTCATAGACATACACACACACTTGTTTATTTCCTCTAGTTTCTGTGGCAATTACTAGCTGTCATTTGAATGCATCCCTGTGAAAAAGTGGCATAAAGATAACGAACATAGTGTGTATTAACGCAGCAGTCCGTGCTCATCGTCATTTTTTGGGCATATTATTTTTTCACTCTAAGAGATCTCTTCAGAAATCTGATGCTCTGTTCAGGAGATATACATTTTTTTTAAATATTAAAGTCTCCAGAAGATGACAAAATGAAGCTCTCCCCAGAGCCCAGTGCACTCTAAAGGTTAACATGGGAACCTCAGGTTAACACAAAACACGAAATCTATTTTTAATATGTATTAAAAAGGGCAATATACTAACATTTTAGGAGTTAAAAACTCATATACAGTAGGCTTCAAGGGTGGATTGCTGCTTGAAAAGGCCCTAAAAACAATACCAGTTATGTGGTGTATATTGCGCATGAAGTAACCTATGTAAATCTGTACAAAGAAATTGCTAATAAAAAAAAATATTATGCTTAAGATGCCTTTTCCCAGGAATCTAATTCTTTACTGTATATATCGATTAAAGTTTGAACCATTTAAAATTATTATTTTTTGCTTTCATCAGTTGCGTTGTATCATTCCGTACATTGAGTGCCTGAACTGCACTGGTATCTTGTTTGAGTTCAGTTATATGAAATCTGAAATGGAAAGAAAGATCATGGCATGGTGGCAGTAGTGTAGTGACGATGTTGGGTGAGTGGACATGATATGTGAGGCATACAGACATGCTGCTGTCATATCCTTATTGGCTTTTTTTTAACTTCAGAAACTGAGAGGGCAAAGAAAATCTTCTCGGTTACTACCAATAAAGTCAATCTTGCTTCCTTTATCTCTGATATCCTACTGTGAATGTGACTTCCTTAGTCACACACTGGTTGATTAGGTGGTGATTGAGTTACTGCTTATGTAAATTGCCGATTGATAGGAATAACCTATCTGTATGAAACTGGTATCTTAATTAATTAAAACATTAAATATGTAGATAGGCAAGTTTTTTTTATACACTGTATACATTAAGGGGTAAAAAAACATGTTTAGACCCAAAAAATTATGATTTGGTTTTAATGGTTTATGGTTCGGCAATCAAACCCGTCGGATTTTTTTTACGTCACGATCATTGGTGTAGCTTCCTACAGGCCCATGTGATGCAAGAGCTTAAAACTTTAAACTTGGAAACGGATTTAGTTGCCCCAGTTGAATTAAGTAATCTTCTGTGGTCTCCAGTGAGAAAGAGACCGGAAATATTCAAAGCCAGCCAAATTATAGCCTACTCAATCATTATGGGACTCTGTAGCGATTCGGCACCTCCTTACAACACGTAATACACTTATTTCTCCACTATATGACAATCCAGAATTTAGTCCAGGAATGGGCCGTAATAGGTTTATAGACTGGAAAACAGCAGGTGTCACAAGATTAAAAGATGTAGGCACAGAGGGAATTCCCAGACCCTTTGAATATTTCCACAAAGAAAGGGCTATCCCAAACAATCAGTTCCTCCAATACCTTCAATTGAAGGCCTTTTATAACAAAATCCGACCCCCCCGAATTGCTAACTAGATTTAAGTCACTTTGTCTAGCAGATAGTAACACATCTGGACTGATATCTAACCTGTATGGGTACTTTGTTAGCCCTCCTCCTCATATGAATCAAAAACTGAAATATATGATACAATGGGAAGATGATCTGGGGGAGGAACTAGACATGGAAGACTGGAATGATATTTTTCAGACGGTGGCCAATTCCTCAATGGGTATCACAATCGGAGAAAATGCCTACAAAGTTATGATGAGGTGGTACTTAACCCCCACGAGACTAGCTAAATTCATCCCAGAGTACCCAACAATATGTCCGAAGGGATGTGGAGTACAAGCCACATTTATACATATGTGGTGGGGGTGCCCATTCATATCAGCTTATTTGCCGGGAATCAAAATGTGGTCACAAAGGTTTTTCGGATTGGATCTACCAATGGATCCATGGTTATTTTTATTAAATAAACCATATTATCTCCTCACGAGACATGAAAATAAATTACTATGCCACATATCTTCAGCCGCAAGACGTGAACAATCGGCAGTATGGAAACAAACAACTATTCCCTCAATCCCTAAAGATAAAAATAAAATCTGGCAGATTTGCTGCATGGAAAAATTTGTTAGTCTTAATAATGACACCTGCGCAGATTTTCAGAAGGTGTGGTTACCTTGGATTTTGGGTGCTGGTCAACCAGAAATTAATACCCACTTAATTTTGCTGTAAAAAATGTTACTTATTTTAGTTGTGTGATTGAATATTATAAGATGATTTGTTAGGTAAAATTCTAAATGAATGTGTTCTTTCTCCGTCTCTATTTTCTGTACCCTTCTTTCCCCCCTCCTCCCCCCACCCCTTCTTTTATTTTCTCCATTTCCCCCTCTCCCTAAAAATTTTAATAAAAATTAAGTTTAAAAAAAAAAAAAAAAGCTCAGTTTGCTCAGCCGGAGAACCTATCGAACCAACTTCGGCGGTAAGTATATCCAGAAGCAAGGGGTCCCCGGAGCGGAAATTAACGGGGTTCAACTCCTGTGACCACCCTGCTTCAATGCTACAGTATATATCATTTTTTTTTTAAATGGGGGAAAAATTGGCGTCTTGGGTTGCTCCTTTAAATATTTTCCATTTAAATAATATACATGCGTGAAACAGCTGTCTCACTGTGGTTTTTCTCACTAAGATCATTGACTAACAGTGAGGGGCTAGAGAACAAAATAGAATGAATACACCTGACATGAAGATTGAACATTCCTTTCTCACAGAAGGAGATGACGGAGAGGTACATGAGTTTAACAGTGTATGCATAATGCAATCCCAGCCTCACCATCCCTGATAAGATTAGGATTTAGTAATGTACTAATTCTTCTGGATATGTGCGAACATATAGTGACACCAAACCAAGAAAGAAAAAAGGATACTTTGACTCAAATATTATGCCACAATCAATTCATATGTATGTAGCCCTGGTAAGAAATGGGGCTATAGTTCTATCCTCCTGTGTGTAAACTCTGCTAAGGGCAGATTGCCAGGAGTTGATATGGGTTTCCCCCGCTTATGACACGGTTGTGTGAGTGAAGGTAGGTCACGTGACCCTGTGTCCAATTAAGAGATGCAGGGGCGGTGCCTACATGAGGTTACATAAAGCAGTGTCACTTCCTATTTAGTGCACAAGTGTGAAGTGTTAGAGTGTGAGATAGTGTTAGGAAGCAGAGGAGTGATCAGCTCATGAGTAGAG